>NC_081415.1:8940549-8943049 GCF_030272615.1 Cryptomeria japonica | reverse complement strand
ACACTAGACTAAACTCAGACGAACTCAAAACCAAGGAATACACATGGTCAGACGAACGGAGTTCAAGAAGAGAGACACAATCATCAGGTCAAACACGACTCAAGGGTAATCACTTACTGACGGTACTCTAACTAGAGACTTGACAAACTAAGGTCAACCATAAATCATCATTCGACTCACACAAAGAGGATATGACCAACTATGACAACATCACAATACAACAGTCCACTCGGAACCGAGGACTGAAACAGGAACCTCAAATCATTCCATACGACAGGGTCCTATCAAACAAAGCACTCTTGCCATTTCATAATTAAAGGCGAATACAGAAATTAAACTCGCAAGGCAATAATCAGAAAAGACAATATTTTCTCAAATTGATTTAGACATTAAAATCGATCAAGTTTTCTACAAGATCCAAATCAGATTATAGTTATCTACCTCAACTAGGAATAGGTTGTTCTTGGTTTTCTAACTCTTTAAGGTTCAAAGCATCGAACAGGCAAATTAAGCCATAATGAGTTTTTAACCAAATCATATTAATAAATCTCAGACAACCATTAATCAACTAAAATAAAATATTTAATCTCCAACAAAACACCATTAACATACTGGTCTAAAACCGACCTCTACAATTTCGTATTATTTCTCTATTGTGCTTTTAAACAATACTACCTTAATTAGCCAAATTCTCTAATCAGCTAGAAGGTAAGATATAAATTTAAAAATCCAAGATCAATAAGAATATAAACAACAATATTCAAATTGCGAAAAACAGTCGTAGAACTTAATTAGGAAGAAGGCATATATCACGAAATGAAGTTGAATAACAATTAGCCTATAACCTCCATTATAAAGTTAATCAATACCAACTAACATTTGTCAAGTTTAATGCCTCCTTAATCAAAATTAAGAACTAACTAAGACTAAGCATTAAAATAATATTTAAAATATCATATGCATTTTTTTCTTGAGTACTAAAAAAAAATACATAAAAAAAAACATTTAAAAACTATGTTTGTTTTTTTTTTTTTTTTTAAAATGCGTTAAAAGAAGAGACGAGGGCGGGGCCCACCTCCCAACTGGGAAGGCTGGGCGCCCAAGCCCTAACGCAGGCGGTGAAGGCTTGCGGGTGGCGCTCGCGGTGGTGCCCGCAGGTGCCGCGGCACCCTGCGGCCACCGCCGTGGGCCGCAACCGCAACCACCATGTCTGCTGAGCGGGAGGTAAGCACAAACGGGGGGGTGAGGAGTAAGGGCGAGCGGGAGAGAGGGGAGGAGGAGCGGGTGGAGCTCCGCTCCCCGCCTCCAATCCCCAAACCCTCAGCTCGAAGCAATAAAAACGCCCAGGCCCAAAACTCATAAAACAATAACGCCCACTACTAAAAATTGCTAATAATTTTTGATTAACAACGCACAGGCTCAAATTAAAAGTTTGTTTTAAATGAACTGCGTTTTTGGGTAACATAATATTTGGTGATAACCATATTTTTTTCCAAACACAAACAGGGTTTAACATCCAAAAGATATGGGGAATAACAACATCTCATAAACATTTCCAGCCCATCTATCTAATTTACAATATCAGTTCATAATCTTGGCAGACAATGGAGAATCTAAAACCAGCTAAAACCCCCATTTCCATTTCAAACAAAAACTAAAATTGGGAGTTGGATCCTACCTTAACACGCAATCCTGGAGTAGCTGAAGGAGAGCCCAATCCTGCCAGGTCCAGAATCATTCTTCCCAAAAACCCCCAAATTCAACTCCAAAATTTTCTTTCAACCAAAATTCCTCCAAAAATGTCCCTCCTCTCAAATTTCCCCCAAATTGGGTTATATGGAAGAGTTGACCCCAAAAATTCCATTTTTGGAATAAAAATCTTTATTTAAAAATAATTCACAAAAATTAATTCTTTTCAACTATAGCAACAATTTAACTTGCTTTTTAATTCAAAAACGTTTTTTCAATCAACTGAAATTTAATTTTTCTAATTTAATAATCCAACAGAATACAAACAATCTATTGCGATAACATACAAAGCTTTCCTTTTCAACAGCATATATATAATGCATTTGATAATCAAAATCAGTCATTAACTCGAATTTACTTCCAATTTAAAATAGGCAATTCATAACAACAGAAATCGCATAACGGAAGCCAGATTAATTTAACCCATTATCTTCAATGCACAAATGCATATTTAATCAAGAAATTACTAAAGACTAATTAATCAAATAACCAAACACACCAGGCACGCAAATCGAGAAAGTCAACCAAACAGACGACTCGCAAACCCAAACAAAAAGGGATTACCGACGACGACTGGCGATGCTCACTAGAGCACGACTAAGGTCGACTAGGGTCTTACGACCACCTAATCCAACTCTAAGGATTAAAAAGGTACACTCAAACCTGCAATCCAGGTGAAGACGAACTTCGCACTCATGCGGCGTGGTACCTGAAATTTCCTGCAACCAAAGATCATACATGCATACATATA
>NC_081415.1:8750549-8938049 GCF_030272615.1 Cryptomeria japonica | reverse complement strand
TATACATATATGTATATATACACATGTTTATATACATATATGTATATATACACGTGTGTGTGTATATATATATATATATTTATATGTGATCACTCCACAATAAGTGGTATAGATTAGAAGTGTGTGCGTATGTATGTATGTACGTATGTATACATATATGTATATATATGTGTGATGGTGAAAATATTAGGATTTCACTTAATGATGTTGTAAAACCACTAATATTACACACACACACACACACACACACACACACACACACACACACATACATACATGTATATATATACATGTATATATGTATATATATACATATGTACATGTATATATATGTATATTTATATATATACATGTATATATACATATAAATATACATATATATATACATGTATATATATATACATGTATATATATATATACATGTATATATATATATATATAAATATACATGTATATACATATATATACATCTATATATATGTATATATACATGTATATATACATATATATATATACACATGTATATATATACATCTACACACACACACACATATATATATATATACATGTATGTATATATATATATATATATATATATATATACATGTATACATGTATATATATACATATATACATGTATACATATATATATATGTACATGTATACACGTATATACACACATGTATATATATATGTATATACATGTATACATGTGTGTGTGTGTGTGTGTGTGTGTGTGTGTGTGTGTGTGTTTATATATACATATATATGTATATACATATGTATACATATATATATATAAGCCACAATATGAAGAAAAGGCTCACATAACAATGATTAATGCTTAAGTCACACTAGTTACATGCATATGTTTCCGGTATACACAATGATAGATAAATTATATATGTATCATAGATTATGATGTTTGTGGGTAAACCATGTATAATCTCTTAATTAGTGCTTTAGATCATAGTATGTGATCGATCCATCATCAAGAAGATAAGTAATGTCGATCCAATAGATAGTTTTTTGGTAGAACAGTGGTCATTGGCTGCAGTGTGTGAAGATTCTGCGTGCAGATTGTGCGAAGTGATTTTGGTGGTTATTTGCATGGTTGAGGTTATTGAGCTAATGTATGGGAAGCATGTGGGCATTTTGTTTTGGTCTGCTTGATTGTTTTGATCACATTTTAGTCGACTTGATTAACACATTTTATTTGTGTGTTATGTGGTTTTTGGGCCAACATGAGATTGATTTGATCATTGGTGATATCAATGGCCATGTGTGAAGCGTGTATGAGTGATTGTATACAGTTTCACGTGTGCGGTTGGAAGATTGGTGCTCCAATATATTGCAGAATATCAGAGGTGAGCAGAGTGTGATCATATATTTTGTGCTTAATTGGAACTATACTCAAGCATTTGTTGATGTTATAAAATAGTTCAAACCATCTTGTATCTTTCATAATCATTTTGTAAGGCATCGAGCCTTCTGGGTTGTAGCCCTTACTTGTAATTGAGCAGTGAGCTTTAGGCAGTGAGCCTGAATGCATGTGCATTCCCCTTATGTAATTTTTTTTATACTTCTAACAGAGTATATTAATATTGTGGGTTTGAATCCCACCATGGTTTTTTCCCTTAACTGGGTTTCCACGTAAAAATATTGGTGTTATGGTGTTGTTGATCTTGTCTTTGAGTTTCTACACTTTACTTTCCTTAATTGCATTAAGTGGTTGAAAGATCAAATCATTAAAGTTAAAATTTGTTGAACATTGATTCACCCACCCCCCTCTCAGTGTTCCCTTGATTTCAACAATTGGTATCAGAGCTAAGTTTCTTGAAAGGAGCCTAACAACTTGAGGGAGATCCATGAAGGTGTCTTAATGGATTCCAGTGGTCTTAGACAACAACTACTTGTTGCACTTGATGATCTTGATCAATCCAAAGCAAAAGTCTGGGAATTGAAAACAAATCTTAAGGATGCTGAAAATTTCATTCAGACATTAAAGGAGCAACATAGTAAGTCTAAGGAAAAGAGAAATGAGCTTGTTGATCAACTTCATGAGAAAGAAAGCCAAAGCATTAATGAAGCAACCTTGAAGGAAAAGATAGAAGAATGTGACAGACTTGCTAGAGCTAATGTAGTTTAGAAAAATGAGATGGAAGCCATTGTGATGAAACTAACAAGGGAGGCTAAAGAAAGGAAGAAGAATGAGGAAAAGCTTGCTCAATCCTTGAAAGACAAATATGAAGAATGTTACAGACTTGAGAATGAGAATGGACAGTTAATGAGTGACCTTCAAGATGCTAGAGGACATGAGGAAGATCTTGAAAAGTAGGTCCTACTTCTTAAGTTTGACCTTGAAGCTGCAAATGAATACAAAGAAAAGTTTCGGATTAGCTCAACCAAACTAGATGAGATGCTTCCATGTCAGAAGAATCCTAATGATACACAAGGTCTTGGATTTGAGAAGGGTGAAAACTCCAAATCAACACAATAGAAGAATAACTCAAGAAAGCCTCTGGTAAGGCAACCTAATGCTCACAGAATCAATGGTAACTATTTTATTTGCAATAAATTTGGTCATATGGCTAGTCAATCCAGAAATAGGATGAACAAATAATGGTTCATCTTTTACCGATCAATGTTTAAAATGTAATAAGTATGGTCATAAGGAAAATGTATGCAAAAGTACGATGAATAACTTTCATAATAGGAGAAATATTAGATGCTATGCATGTGGTAGGTTTGGACATGTTGCTAATCAGTGCAAATCAAGGGGAAACCAGACGAATTTTAGATCTATGCAAGGAAATATTATCTGTTATGCTTGCAAAAAATCCGGTCACATTGCTAAGTATTGCAGAAGTAGAAATGTGAACAAAAGAGGTTTGGAAGACAAGAGCAAGAACGTAAAGACATATGAGAAAGGCAAAGCAAAGTTTGAAGAGATCATATAACAAATGAAGAAAAAGGGTGAAGAAGAGTGATGATAATACGGTTAATGGGTCCACACCTAATTTCGGTGTTGGAACCTCATCAAATAACTAAGCTAAGGCATCCAGCCTTAGGGGAGGTTTTTCATGAAAATATTTCAAACCCCCTGTTGGAGATCTGCACCTGGTTTTGGCAGGTGGCAGAGATATGTGTGATGGTCACAGGTGAATTTCCAAAAGTTTTTGATCAAACTTGATGATCCAAAGAAGATCTCTGTGAAATGTAGAGTATCCAAAAGTATTAGGGTTAAGTGCATTTATTGCAGTGAAAAGTTAGGTATGCAAGGGATAAATGGTGAATTAACCATTCATCTCTCACTTTGCATTTGAAACGAGAGAGCAAAAGAGTGCAGTGAAGGAGAATTAGCAAAGATTTTGAGCGATATTCATATTTGGTGTAAGATCTTGCATCTTTTTGAAAGGTATTTAATAGTGAAACCCCTTTTTGGTTGAAGTTTGAAATTTGAATTTAGTAAGATGACAACATCTAGTACTGCAACTCCTTTGGTTATTGAAATCACTGAGCGTGCGGGTCCGAGCTTCAAGAATCATCCATTCATCTCGATGGAAGACGATCCTAAGAGTGCATTTTCATCGGTGCCCTGTGGATTACTTTATATTGAATACACTAGGGTATACACACACTTCCCTATTGAGGAATTGGGTAACTCACAAATGTTGAATCTGTATAACAATCAACTGGCAGATAAAACATTTTGTGTTGAAACCAAGAATAAGAATCTATGGGGTTATTTCAAGAACTTTCAAAAGGAAATGCATGAAAGGGAAAGGATCCCTAAAATTATTGTAGAGAAATATCAGGATACCATAAGCTTTATGGTAGATACAGACTAGTGTTTAGATGGAAGTCGTAGAGCCCCAAACCATATGAATTATGCCAATGGGCTATGAGGTTGATGAACAAATTGTGGAGCTATATGCACAACATATGTTGAGCCAACCGGTGTATGAGAATGAGCTTGAATGAATATCTTAGTCAATTGATTCCCTGTTAGCATCATTGAGCAGTCTTGAGAATTAGGTAATATCTCTACTAGAGAATCAAAAGCTTGAATCGTGACCGAGAGAGAATAATTGGGAGAATTGGTGAAGTCAGGAGTCTCATTACTCCTAAGCTGGACATTATGCTGAATGCTCTTAAAGATACTCAAGATGCTCTGGGTAGTGGTGACCCACATGATGTAAAGGCTTTAGAGGCACAATCTTACATGTTTAGTGGATTCATAACTGTGTTGGAGAATTTGCAGAAAAGATGCGATAGCCACTTGGAATCATTGAAGAATTCTTATGTTGATATCTTCAAATTTTTGTATGTACATATGTAAATGGCATTTTTTATTTCCGAGTCCCTACCTTTGTCATTGATGTCAAAGGGGGAGAAGAGATGAATGAAAAATGTTGATCTTAGGGGGAGATCTTTGATTCTTTGGAGTCCAACAGTTAGATTCTTGTTGCAGTGTATTGTGTATTATGCGATTTTTGGGCCGACATGGGATTGGTCTAATTTGTTGTTGCAGATATATTTAGATTGATTGATTTGATCATTGAGGAGATCGATGACCATGTGTGAAGCATGTACGATCGATTGTGCGCAGTTTCATGTGCGTGGTTGGAAGATTGGTGCTCTGATATATTGTAGAATATCATAGTAGAGCAAAGTAGTAGAGCAGAGTGTGATCATATGTTTTGTGCTTAACCAAAACTATACTCGGGCATTTGTTGATGCTATCAAATATTTCAAACCCTCTTGTATCTTTCATAGTCATTTTGTAAGGCAGTGAGCCTTCTGGGTTGTAGCCCTTACTTATAATTGAGTACTGAGCTCTAGGCAGTAAGCTTGAATGCATGTGCATTCCCCTTATGTAATATTTTTATACTTCTAATAGAGTATATTAATATTGTGGGTTTGAATCCCACCGTGGTTTTTCCCTTAACCGGGTTTCCACACAAAAATCTTGGTGTTATGGTGTTGCTGATCTTGGTTTTGTGTTTCTGCACTTTACTTTCCTTAATTACATTAAGTGGTTTAAAGATTAGATCATTAAAGTTAAAATTTGTTGAACATTGATTCACCCCCCCCTCTCAGTGTTCCCTTGATTTCAACACATTCATATTTATGGATGAAAGAAAAACACGAGCTATCATCATATGCACAAAAGGGAGCATTATGGAGATCTCAAATTGAGTTTGAAATTGAATTAGCAAAGCAAGATCTAATGACTCCGTTTATATAATCTACTTATGCAATAACCAAAGCCATGCCCACTCAACATGTATGTAATGAAATTATGAAAAATTAGATTTGAAAACACCAAATTAGAAATATGCAAAATGTAAGAAACATCTAGTTCACCAAAATGTAATGTTTGGTGAAAAAGCTACTCAAATGAATGTAACTATGAGTGTATAAGCTATATATTTTAGAAACGATTGCAAATATGAATCAATTAAGTACATACGAATCAAATCTGAAAATGAAAAATTAGAAGGAATGCAAGAATGATAGTTGAGTTCACAAAAATGTAATGGAAATAAAATTAGGGTTTCACCAATTAAGATGATAAAGTCCCACTAATCTTTCTTAAGGAACCGATACATTAAAAGAGGGGGGTAAATCCAATATATCTAGCCACAATTTAATTGGAAAAGGGGTTGAAAATGCTGATCAAATTTACCAATTTTCTATCTCCCCCTTTTGAGTCAAATTTTGGATATAAATTGTGAAGTTAGGGCAAGACAATGGATAATTGAAGAGGAACAATAAGAATAGACTGCTACATGTATCAAATAAAGTCACCGAAAGGGACTTAAGTAGAAGAAGAGAATCAGAACTTGTTTGTAAAAGTTTGGGTTGATTTTTTGGTACCAGGTAGTTGGAGTTTGCCTTGGTCCTCCTCTTTTTTCTTCGTCGAAGTCTGAACCTGTTAGTCATTGTCAACTCTATTGAAATCTTCCCAAGTCAATTCCTTGCACACAAAAGGAGAGGGGAAAGGGGTGTGGATGGGGGTTAGCCTTAGGTCAAACCTTGGTTTAGAAATTAACCTTGAATTGAATAATGTAAATATTGAAGTAAATGCTAAGAGATATACCTCAAATCTACAATGGTTGATAGAAAGATTGATGACAAAATGCTCCTTAGATGTAATCACAAATGTTGGATGTAATAACATGACAAATACATGGACATGAAAAACCCTAATCATGCACATATGCTTGCATGAAGATTGATGTAACTTTGCTCCATAATGTTTGAAGGATGAAATGTTGCCTTGAATGTCTAAAAATGATTGATGATTAATGCTTGACAGATGCACGAATAATGGGGTATGTTGTGGATTAATTGCTTCACAGTAAAGTGTGGCCATGGGGATCGATATCCATTGGGGAGGGAGAGAGCCAACACAAATTAAAATTGGGTCCATTTTAAGGGGGACCAAGGCGATGGGGGTGTCTGGTCTAGGACCAGGGCACCCCACACCCTGGTCCTCCAAAAATAGGACCAACAAATCAAAAAATGGGGGAAGGTAGCTCCAAGATGGGGTCCACTTAGCAATGTCAACACGTGACATCAGAGTTGGCGTAAAAGGGCCAAAATGGACATAGGGGGAACAAAGATAGGACACGCTAAAGTAGGAGCGTAAACAAGAGGCATGAATTGTATCAGTTACAATTTATAGCACTACAACCATACAAATTTTTGCATATTCCTTTGACAAGGCTTTTGGTTCCATTGATTTTGTAGAATTGACAACAATAGATGATGGATTATTTAGGTTTGTTATAGTTGCTTGTATATTTTGAGGTGCACAAAGAATTTCATATTTGGTTATTTGTTTTAAGTTTATCTAATGCTATTTTAATTTGTAGTATTTAATGATTTTTTTTTTTAGTAAGAATGCACCCACATGAAAGAAAATAGTCCATGTGAGAATGGAAGGTGAACTCAAGAGCTCTGACATAAAGGTAGTGAAATGAAATTAAGGATGTTTTTAAGCATTGCATAGATTGCATTTATAATTTATTCTTCCAATATTTATAAGAAAAAATACATTATTTGTGTTGGGAGTATTTTGGTATTAGAAACAAGCCATTTGAGTACAACATCTGCCATCAAATTTTTTAATTATAATTCATAATTTAGTCAAAACCTATGTTTAACATAGGCATGCACAACAAATCATGCAATGCATTGCTTTATGTTTAGTGCATACAAGCTTGCTTGTACATGAAACAATATGCTTTTAAAATGATTATAAGAGTTTTTATTATAATACCGGGAGGTATTTGTATCCATACAAGCAAGCCTCATATGCATGTGCATACACATGCATATAATTGAGTTGTAGGAGTTGAATCAATACTCCATACAAGTTAGAAGTGCAAATGAGGCAGCAAGTTTTTATTGTAGCCTTGTCAACAAGGGTATCCATGTGTGTGTGATTATTTTCTCCTATGTTAGTAGAACTTCTAGAATTGTACAGATCACGATGTGTAGTGTTCAACTTTTGTTGTTGTGCATATGCTATTAACCTACAAGTTAAATAAAAAATCTCAATAACAAAATTTTGAAATTGAGTTTTTTAATCTAATAGCACTTTGAGTGAGACTACCCTTTGAGGTTCTTCCATTCACAAACTTGGACAAGTGTTGCAATATTTAATCACAAGGATCACCAATTTTCTCTATTACAAAAAAAATTTCAAAGATTATTTTCAAGATTCAAAGAATATAAATAATGAGATATTATTAATAAGAATTATAGAAAAAACATCATTAAAATATATTTGACTATTGAATTTCTTTCTATTTTTTTTTCACTTCCAATTTTTATTGAAGAAGAAAAGATAAGAATGAAAGATTTTTTTGATAAGATACATAATAGAAGATCCAAAACGCAAAAGAAAAAGAAAATTTAAGAACCGTGCATGCTTTGTTTTACTTACTAGGGGATAGGTACTAGTAATGGACATAGCTAACTTCACGCACATAGAACTCTCAAATCGTACGTCGGATTTCAAATTTTTTTTGGTTGTCTCCGTATACGACTTAACTGCTTATAACTAAGGATCTGGCTTGTGGGTAGCGATGATGCACAGTGTAAAAATCGTTATATGCCGAAAGGTAAAAAAGTGGTCATTTCAAAGTGTCTACCCATACATGAACTCCTTTGCACCAAAAATAGAAAACTCAAAATTTGCAGTTGTAGTGGACAAATGTCCCACTAGTAGATCACTTTTTGAGTCCCATAGGTATACTCTTCTACCTCTTGAAAGTAATGAAAAACATTCATTCATTTGATAAATACGAATTAAAAACGCCTCACGGATGTTGGGATTGGAAACGATTAAAAATCTTTTTGAAAATCAAAATACATCAATCGGCCCTCGTTGAGGCTCGAATGGCGTCGAAGGCGCTTCGAAAGGCCAACAGCAGTCAATCAGCTCTTTTATTCCCGCCAACTATGCTTCCTTTCAAAACCCCTCTGATCTCACCGAAAGTACCCTAACCCTTTTTGTTGACAAAATCCCCAATCACCCCAGCAGTCCATTCTAGTCTTCTATTGTTTTACCGATTAGCCTTACATTGCAATGCAATACAACAAGACCATGGATAACAATCTGGTACAGAGGATTGAACAGCAGAAGCCCTTATTGGTATACCAAAGAAGAAACGGCACAATAAAAAATTCTGAGCAACTTGGTAAATCTGACACAACTGCCAGCAGTAGCAACAACAAAGATGCCCTCATTGAAAACCAATCAGTCATCAGTAATAACAATGATAAGAGTAAGGTCATTTTTGTATACAGGAGAAAAAGAAAAAGAATAACAACAGATGTCCATGTGGTAAGAATAACAACAGATACCCATGTGGTCAAGCTTGAAGCTGAAGCACCGGAATGTCTTAATTCTAGCGATAGTCCAATGAATGATGATTTTACAAGCATAATAACAGCAGAGACCATCCACAGCACTAAAGGCAGCAGTGCTTACGCCAACGGCAATAGGTCTGAACAATTGGGTCGTAGAAAAAAAGGGTCAGAACAATCAGACTATAGGAAAAATGGGTCTGAACTGTTGGATCAGGGAACAAATAAGAAGAAGAGGCCTCGCTTAGCGGTTTGTAGGTCTGTTCAGTATGAACTCAGAAGTACAGTTTCCAGGCCCGTTCAATCCCAACTCAGTACAACTGCAGAGGAGGCAAAGCCAGACGTTTCTGCCACTTCAGAGCTCACACAGGTGGTAATGCTGCCCAACAAAGCCAGTCACAGGGCGTTTCAGAGGGCTAGAAATGGCGCTCCCAAGCGCCATAGAAGGTATGGATTTATTCCCCTATTGCCTATCTTTTAGCAGTACAAGATCAAGACTTCAGGACGAGAGACCAGTACTCAAAGCCGATCTTTTTCCTTCGTATCTAGCAATTTGAAACTCTAATTCTCTTATTCATGGAATCCATTGGAACCGGGTTTGTACTCGGCTTTAAAAAATAATCAGCAAAATCCTTACAGATTAAATAGGCGAACATTCAATCGCAATCACAAATAAATTGACTGAAATCACAAAAAATGTGTTCTCCATGTTCCAAATCCCGTTTTTCTCTCATGGGTGTTGCAAGATACAAATTAACATGTTAATTTGACGGAGAGATGGGTAGTTTGCCAGCTCTAAGATTTGTTTTTCTCTTATTTTTGGATGTTCTATTATTTGGTGGCAAATCTCCCGAGTTGAGCTAACCGGACTGCGTATGACTAACTGGTTGCAGGTCTCAGCAGGTTTCCTTGAGAATCAGTAGCTGGTCACGACTTTGTGAACATATATTAAGTCAATAACTATTCATCAGGAGACTCATTTTTAAGATGGGAACTATCCCTTTACCTCTACTGACATCTTGTAACTATTCATAAACAATACATTCGTACCCTTGTTTATATTTTCGCACATACCATTTCAAATTGATCTCTTCATCCCCTTCTCCGTTTTTGTAGACTTAGGTGCAGTTCCTGTTTTAAATCTGATTTTTATCAGTTTTTCAAATTTTCATTATTGGGTAACGTTGTTCTCCACTTAACTTTGATTTCATCGCCTTTGTATTAGGATTGGGTGCAGTTGTATTTGTTTGTAAACGATAACTGCAATTTTCTTTCACAGATGTTTTGTATTGGGTGGTATTTGTTTGTCATTAAATTTAACCAGAGGGTTTACCAGAGGAATCTGGTCATTTGGGCATTGCCCACTTCGTTGCGGTTGTAAAAATTCTGTTCCCCAAAAGAAGAAAATTGAGGGAGAATTTTACTTTTTAGTTGTGTCAAAAATGTTTAACTGAAGGAATACATTCTCAACCCAAGCAATTGTTTGTACTAGGAGCCATGTTCTAAGATTATTTTTTCTAATGATATCAAGTTTCCACAATTCATAATGAATTAATGTCGTTTCTGGATTAGATTGTGTAAAGAATTTTTGTGTCAACGTTTCGGATTACACTCTGTGATCCATCATCGGGATGATAAAGAGAGCTCAAGGAGGTAAAGATAAATCCCGATGATGGATCACGGAGTGTGATCCACAATATTGATGCAAAATTCTTTACACAATCTAATCCAAAAACAACTACATTAATTATCGTTTCTGTCAAAATTCACCTGGGATTTGCTTCCAGTTTCAATTGTGGAGGCCTCAATTATTTTGGGAATGCCTGCATTAAATCTACCCAATTGTCTTGTGAGAACATGGTTTGAGGTTTGAACCCAAGTTGACATAACTGCAATTATTCTGCTTTACTGCTAGGCTGGGTATGTTACAGGAAAATGTTGAAATGTTGTGTAATTGGGTATACCATTATTTCTGTCATGTATTAACCCTTCCTTTTGCCTATTTTTTATTCCCTCAGAGACAAACATGAAATATTGGTGCGCATTATGTGATTCTAGACTTTACATTTTCTTGAAAGTGAAAAGAATCAGGTCAATTTGACCAATAAAGACATCAAGACTTGCCACTTTTTGCTGTGCTATATGATTATGAATAATTTTCTGCAATTTTTGTTTTCTTTTCAGATCACAGGTATTGGGTAGCCCCCTATAAACTGCAGTGCGCTGGGTAAACTTTTTAATGTGACTGGTGATGCTGGCACAACACACCCTTGGTACCACGTGGATTGGGGAAAGTGGACCTCATGACCTTGTGCCTACCACAGTAAACTCTCCTCAATCAAGCCAGGCCCCCAGCCCAATTGTCTACAATTTAATTATCAAAAACAATTTTATTATTTTTGACCAATAAGTATTTTTTCAGACAAAATAGGTGCAAACGATTGTGAGATTTTATACAAAGCTTTTCTGTATAACAAACCTCTAAAGAGAGCCACAAAAGGAAATAACAGTAATGGATGCTTATGTAAATCTGTTAATATTGAGAGGAACTTGAACCCCTTAGATTGGATGACTGCTCCAGATTAGAATAATCTGATTTCGTCCAGTTAAAGATATGACTTGAGGAAAAAAATTCAAGTTGCATGGATTTAAGTTAGAGTATTAAATAAGTTGTCTACATGAAGCTTAATGAAATGGACAGAAATGTAACATGCATAGTTATTCAGTATCCTTCAGCATTCATGTTTGGAATTTTTAGGTATCATGATTTGTTTTTTCCCCAAAAGCTCCTTATGACTAAATATTAAAATATTGGAAGCACATTTTTGGAAAGTAAGTGGGTCTCTACTGTTCTGTGCAGTTCTTTAAACTCATGACTGAAGCAAAAGAGTTGGCAAAGGTTATTTTGGGTGAGGACTTATAAATTTCTTTACAAGGCTTCAAATATTGCATGTGGTAACATGAGAGCCTCCTTTTTTGCTCAGTGGCGGACATGACTCGAGAAGTTCTTTGCCAATTAATTATATTTTAAGGATGGGAAGAAATGTCACGCATCATATTTTTTTTTAGATTCGAGGGATGGACCAGATGTGACAATTTTGTAATATGGCATCACTTGGTAGTCATAAGTATGGTTCAAAAACTTGAAATCAGTTAAAACTTGGCAGCCTTTGACTTAAATTGGGGAAAATTTTGATAAATAAAATAAATTACATGAATAAATAAGCTTGAGAAAGTCTCAAGCTAGGTACAATAAGTAGAATGACTAACATTGGACAGAACATAAGCTTCAGATTGGAGACTGTGTTTGCCTGTACCTAGGGAAGGATAGACTCCAAGGGCAAGCAAGGAGGCTCAAGCACTTGAGACAATAAGATATGGCCCATTTCAACTTCTGGAGCAGGTGAACAAGAATGTCCATTGACTTGTTTCCATACATATGAATGTACTCTACAGTGAATACGGAGAACTTGTGATTGTTTGAGCCTTCAATACTTGATGAAGAAGAAGGCATGTTGTGTTATGCCCCTATAAAACATAATGTTGGCCATTTTATTTGCTGGCCAACCCACACTTTCCTTTGGTGGCTGACCTTAAATATAACCCTAGGCGACATAATTAATGGGAAATTCAAAATACCTACCAAGAGATTAAATAATAAATATTAGCTATCAGTTGATAGGGCTGACCTGATTGAGATTGTAATTTCCCCACTTTGAAATACAAGTTAATGGTAATTAATAAAAACAAAATTTAAAATTAAAATATACAAGTATAAATAAATATAATTTAATTTTCATTAAGTAAATGAATGGTCAAAAGACGTGAAATGAAAAGTTGTAATTCCCTTAAACATGAGATATAAAAGGGAGAAGAGAACCTCATTTGAGGGGGATAATTTGGGGGAATCAGAAGTTCAGATCTGATTGAAATAAGACGAGCAGATCTGATTGTGAAATGTTCTGTCCCTTTCAAAGGGCAGAAATAATGAAAAGTTGCACTCTTCAAAAGGTGCTAATGGTGAAAGGGCGCGTGTTTTGCCAAAGGGCATACATGATGAAGAGGTGTGACCTCTCCCTCACATTGGATTGGAGGATATAAAAAGGAGAAAGTCTCATTTGAGGACATCCAAGGGGTATGACTTCATTTGTGGGAAGTCACACCTCTTCATTTGAGGAGGACTTCCCACAAATGAAGATATAAAGAAGAGATAATTCAATTGAGAAGGGGTATGTAAGAACCCTATTGGTTCTAACTCTCCTGAAATACTATTGCTGATTTGTTTTTGGATTTTCAAGGGTTTTTGAACAATTTTTAAATAAAAATATCAAGTGCACTAGGCAAGAATTGCTCATATAACTGGATAGATACCAAATATGGAACAATTGAATTTATATTATGCATTAAGTAATTGCTGCAAATGAAACTAATACATAAAACATACCCGTAGGTCCTTAGCTTATTTTAAATAAAGAATTCTGGAGTTTGCCAGCCAAAATAGGGAAACTGACCAAAATTGAAGTACAAGTCCAAAATACAATTTCTCTAGGCCAAATATGAGAGGAATCCACCTGATTATGATGGGTGTTGGGAATGGTGCAACTAGATTGCAAATTAGGAAGGCGTTTCAGCCTCCCAATCAAAACTTCCCTTTCTTGGACCTCACGTGCCAAGCCTGAATTGTACGACCAGTAACTGGAAAACTATACGACTGCTTATTGAAATGAAATATGTTGCTAAAAGGGGCGTCTAACCTGATTTGCCCTTTTCTTATTGAAAAATCTGCAATATCTGAAATAAAGAATCTTTGTTGAAGCACAATAAGACTCTTTAATGAAGCCTTCAAAATTACAATAATTCAGCTGATCTTCCACAACCTCACAATTATAGATCCACGAAGAATTTCCATTCTCCAATGGCCAAATCTTTGAAACCTTTGTCAAAGAATTCCACAAAGCAAAATAACAAGCATTGTCAAATAATCAATAATAGAGGTTGAATTGCTTGCTTTGCCTTTATAAACCCAAAAAGGCTTAATTCTCCAAAAAGTGTGATTTCCTCTTGAAGGGAGTTAAATACATTTAAAATGTATTTAATATACTTTATACAACATTTGAATTAATTCCCCACTTGGACGTACCCTTTTGATATTCACTTTATATTAGTTAAGTGGCCCACTTTTTAATAAAGTTAATAATATAACTTTATAATAACTCCAAATGGCACGTTTCCTAAGAAAATACACCCAAAGTCATTTGAGTACATTTAAACGTGTTTAATTTACCCTCCATGGTTTAACTTGCTTTTGGGTGTCCAAATTCACTTAAGTGATTTAATAAAAATCACTTTATAATATTTAAGTGGCTTTTGATTTTAATAAAGCCACTTTATGACTTTATGATAATAAAGCAGCACCCCTTGCGGGGTCGATGGGCAACGCCTAGGGCGCGCTCCCTGTCACGGTACGGGGCGGGGTCAAGGGGCAACGCCCCCGCCGCCAACACCAAATTGCAACCTTCAAAACCACATGAAACTCCATGGCGCACATGATTTCTGTGATTTTTTAAGACACCAAAAACAATGCTGATGAGGCCAAAAAAGAGCTTTAACCAACATTGGCAACTTGTTGTGAAGAAACCACTTTGCTATACGGAATGATGGCATTGAGAGGATTGTACCATAAATGACATGATGAGAACTCCACACATAGGCTGAGGTTGATGACGTACGGCTGATTGGCGTTCCCATACAGGATGCAACTTCTGTCGTATGATGCGAAAGAAATGCTCTAGCCATACGGGGTCGACAATAGGCTTTGTCCATACGAGATGAAGTATCCTCTGTACGGTGTGGGCAATATGATCTGTCCGTACGTGACAGAATTGACGTATGACAATAACTCCTTGGAACTTTGAAATGTGAGTTGGCAGTAGGCAACGATGCACTAGGTGCCGTACGAAAGGAATGCACCTGTGATACCGTACGAGATGAATGAACTTGCCATGTCGTATGGAATGAGCTGAAAGTCGTACGATACAAAGCAATGATCGTTGTGAAGTTTGTACGATTATTCCATGATTATGCCGTATAGTTCTGAGGTGATGTATGTGGCAAGGAGAAGGTGGCCGTATGGTGGTGATTCCCTCATGGCGGTTTGATGTCCGTACGGTGGTGATTCCCTCATGGCGGTTTGATGTCCGTATGGTGATTCCCTCCTGACAGTTTGATGTCCGTATGGTGGTAATTTCCTCGTAGCAGTTTGATGTGATGTCGTCTTGGTCTTTACTTGCCTTCGTGTCTCCTTCCGTACGGACTCCTTCGTACAGGTTGAGCCTTATTCCCTTTGTTCAATCCCGGACCCTGCCAATGTACGATTTGTCTGTGTGGCTTTTCTGAATTTCACCTTTGTACGGATTTGTGGTACGAAACTCTTCTTGGGTAGTATTCCGTAGGGCGTACGGATCCTTTTGAGGTAAATGGTGTGCTTCCAAATTCCGTACAGATTTGTTGTATGGATGATGTGCTTTCAACTTGTACAACCTTCTCTCATACAACCCCCCTATAGCATACAAATGACGTGCTTCATTATTCCTGCAACTTTTTTTCTCCTTCTCATATGGGCTAACCCCATACAATTCCTTCGAGCCTGTTGAACTTTGCACTTCCTCAATTTCACCAATTTGTAGAATGTTATAGTCGGGGTGGAAGACTTCATAATCCTCCATCTGCCAGTGAAATAATCCATTAAGAGAACTCATCTCATCGTCAAAGTAATCTTCCAGTTCGAGCACTGCTTCATCGTTGGGTTTCATGCCTTTCCTCCCTCCGTCCGTACCTAACTCTCACCCTCAGACTCAAAGTCCAAGGGTGCCTGTTCTTCACTCACCGCTTGGTTCCTCAAGTCAATGATGTGCTTCCTTTCGTTACTCTGGATCGATAGTGTGTTTCGCTTCCAATTATGATTCACCTTGGCAGTAATCAACCATCCCCTCCCGAGGAGTGCATCGTACGCCTTCTTCTGTAATCGGATGACTACAAAGTCCAAGAAAAATTGTTGTGTCCCAGTCATTACTTTTTGTGCCATCAATGTTCCCAATGGCTGGATGTCGTGCTGGTCGACACCTACCAAGTGGAAGGTTAGCGGCCAAAGCTTCGACTTCCCCAGACATTTCCATGTGTCTTTTGGCAGTACATTTACTCTCGAGCCTCCATCAACAATGGTGTTTGTCAACTTCTTCCCCATTATTTCCATCTCAATGACCGTCGGCTTCCTCCCGATGCTCACCGTCAACAACATTGGATCATTGGACTCATT
The DNA here is from genome assembly GCF_030272615.1 of Cryptomeria japonica. Taxonomy (NCBI): domain Eukaryota; kingdom Viridiplantae; phylum Streptophyta; class Pinopsida; order Cupressales; family Cupressaceae; genus Cryptomeria; species Cryptomeria japonica. The sequence continues at coordinate 8,921,848 of NC_081415.1, read as the reverse complement.
CCCTTCGGTTGATGGTTTTCACGTCAGTTCCTCCTCATGTGACTTACATTTTTTCTAGATGATTGTGTCGTCATTGACTGTGTAGGCAATTGCCATTCTCAGTTGCGACATAGTTTGAAGAAGGTCTGCCACCTTGATGGGTACGGTTGTTTGTAGCACCTGCCGAACTATGTTCTTCTCTGACTCCCGCAATGACATACTTGCAGCTCCATTGGAAGTTACTTGTTCCTTCGCCAACACTTGTTCTACTTCGGCTTGTTCCTTTTTCGTACCAGAGTTTGAATACATCGCCTTCTTTGTTTGTGCTCTTGTGATTGCCAAAACTACGACCTCTTGTTCCTCCACGTCCAGCATATTAATACCCTTTTGATTCAGGCAGTTTATGTCTTCATGGTCACCTAGTCCACACCATTTGTACAATAATTGTATGTTGTCTTTCTTGTTATGGCAGTCTCTCGCAAAGTGTCCCCATTCACTACATTGTTGGCACTATATGATAGGATGTCCTTTGAAGTCGTACTATATTTGGTTTCACCCTCGTTGATTTCCATAACCACTTGGCAATACATTCTGTGATTTCGATGGGCTGGACTCTCCCGATGTGAAGAGTACTTGTGTACTTCTTATCTTCAAATTGTATGGGCACTCCTTGATTGAATGACCCAACACTTGGCAGATCTCACAAAACATATTTCTTGGACAATTACCTTTTGTGTGCCCCTCCCTTTTGCACTCAATACACCATAGTTCATTACCTTCATTGCTGGTTCCTTTCTTAGCCTTCAATTCTTTCATCATTCTCAACATATCCCGTCGAAGGGCTCGTACGGTTTTGGATTCTTCGTCACTGCTACCTTCGGTGCTCTCATCATCATCGGTCTTCCTCTTCTCTTGGGAGGAGGTTTTATTTTTACTCTTGACGTCCATCGCTCGATTGTACGCATCGGCGTATGAGGACGGAGGCACTACTTTCATCTTCTTGCACAATGAGGGTATCAATTCTTCCGTGAACCACCTCTTCTTCAACCCATCGACTGGCTGGTTTTCCATCTTGTTCAACAGTTCTTTGAGCCTACGGTTGTAAGTGCGTACACTTTCATTTTTCCCTTGCTTAGTATTATAGATTTCGGCCACGATCTCATTATCAGCCCTCAAGAGTTTGAATTCCCCCTGGAACACCCTCTTCAGATCACTCCATCTCGTCTTGTGCTGGGTGTCGAGGTCTGTGTACCAGTCAATGGCGATCCCCCGAAGGGTGGCGGGAAATGCCTTTAGCCAGTAGTCCCTGTCATCTTGGCCATTTGCCTCCCAAATGGTTATGCATGTTTTGCAATGCCGTATCGGGTCCTTCGACCTGTCTCCTGTGAACTTCGGCAGTTTCTGCTTCACTTGGGTGTTCAAAATTGTTTTCACTTGGAAGGTACGTGTGTATTCGCCTTGTGAGCCAGACCTGGGTAGACTGTTTCAACCGTTACGTTCCGATGCTTTCCCTGCACTCTCGGCCACGCAGGCGTCCTCTACACGTCCACCTTTAGCGTCCCCAACACTTCGAGTACTTCCAAGTGTGTCGGACCTGAGTGAACTGTTCTGACCACTACGTTCCGATGCTTTCCTTGCACTCTCAGACACGCGCGCGTCCTCTACACGTCCACCTCCAGTGTCCCAACACTCCGAGTACTTCCAGGCTTCGACTTGTCTCTGTGCTCCCTCCGTTCGAGGGTCGGCAGATCACCTAATCGCTTGGTCTTGACCACCTTGTGGCCTCTTCTCACCTTTGATGGGATCTACAGACATGAATCACTCAAGGCTGACCCGATTTCTTTTAAGGCAATGGCGCCAAAATGTTTACCGCTACAATTGGTAAATTAAATACAGGAAATAATAATGTACATGATAATGCATACCAGACACGACAGTAAAATATATCTTTATTCGCACATTCAATTATTACAGAGAAGAGACCAAAGATGGCCGGCCAAGGATTACAATAGATCCGACAATACCATGCCACTTCCTTGACAGTACACAACATATTTAAAGGACCTGACGGTTGCTGAGAGGTACACAACCGTCAACCAACCGACACATAACTACCCGAGACTGACAACCCACTCAATACAATTAATTAATACCTTGTCGGATAACAAATATTATCAAACATAACAATAGGCAATTTATGTTGACAACACATATAAGTTAATTTAATAACTTAACCACTAAAATATTAATATCTCCCTCAATATTTAGTCTTTTGACATGTCGCTTGAAGCTGGAGTCAACACCGAATAACCCCCATGTGTCTAGGTGCCTTGACTAAAGATAACACTATTGTCAGGTTGACTTACTATTAGTAAGTCCCTCAACTAAGTCCACACACTGACTGCAAAGGCTCGAGAACTGAACCCAAGACTGAATTGAAGAAGTGGAACTGCCACTAAGACTCTCTATCCAAACATTTTAGCCTACAAGAGTCAAAATAATAGGCTAATCCCTCGAACTCTGATGCTCATGAAAATGGGGACATTACAGGGTAAATGGAGGAATCATCCATAAGATCGAAGAAGACACGAAAGTAAATGGATCAATATCTAATATCAGAATTAATAAGGGTGAAAATTAGCCGACTTTGATATTTACAAGGGCAAGATTTAGGGCAATCCCAAAAGGGGACATTACAAAGATGTCATGACCTTACCCTAAATCATAGGACGCACTTAGATGCAAGACATTGAATACACTTATCAAGAAACGGGAATGCATGACAGCGATACACAGCAACATGGAAGCATCAGATCTAAACGCCCTCCGAGTGGATTATAATTAAGATCGGATTAATCTACAAAGGGGTGCGATCAGTGTGGAGTCAGTTAAGAGTCAAGGGGCAAAGTTAAAAGACATCTCAATTGCAAACAGACCTCTGTGGAAGAATCATGCCTTCTCATCCCATAGAAAGATATAAAAGTCAATATTGACCCCAAGGGAAAGAGGCTTGCTTGAAGGAATTACAGTGATCAGAGAAGAAGATAAATTCCAGATTGAAAAGTATATCCGGCAATTAACTGAAGGAAGGGCAAAAATAAGATAAGATCAGATATTCATAAATAAGTATATATATACAGAAAATGGTCTTATTTATAAGACTTCACAATTTTTAGTGTTATTATAAGGATGAAAGTATTAAGCGGAAGATAAGATATATTCAGTTCATCAAAGAAAGAGAATCATTAGGCAGCTGATCAAGGAATAAGTTTTCAGAAAACTATACAGTAGTTTTACATATTGTTCAAGCACTTGGCTCTAAATCAAGATATTAAGTTGACAATTTACATTCCCAAACATAATCCATACCCCATTTGGGAATTCTAGGGTAAATTGAGTAAAGTCCCAATAGTCAAGGACGTTACAATTGGTATCAGAGCATAATTCTGTCACTCTGTAGAAAATAGTTGATGCAAACTAGCCAAAGGGCTCAAAAGGGCGTCGGAAAGAGAGAAAAGAAAGCTTGCATCCACCAATCGCCCTACACCAAATAATACCATGAGCGAACACATGAGCAACTAGTTGAGAAGCTTCATAGAACAAACCGCTCAAGCCATCGTGGAACAAAATGAGAGGAATCAAAGAACCACTCAACTTCTCCTCCAAGCCTTTCAAAATATAAGTAATAATTCTTGACCCAACCAACCCAATGAGAGGGATACTAACTCCAACCACTCCGAGAACAATAACATTTCCCCAAGGGTAGCTAACCCTCTACCAACAAGACCTCCCTTCCTACCTAGGGAGGTGAAATTCGGGAAGTATACCCTAGACTTGACCCCAAAGTTAGGAGACATATCTCTTTTAAAGATTACTGTGATGCCAAAATGAAAGTTGCCCATTAGAGGAAAAGAAAAGGGTAACGTGGTAAAGGCTTAAAAGATAGAATTAGCAAGATTACCTTCCCCAAATTTGATGGATTGGGGAAGATTACAGCATGTTGTTGGATCCAAAAACTAGACACATACCTTGCACTTAGCCCAATGACTGAAGAAAATGCTATCAAATTTGCCACACTCCATCTGGAGGGGATAGCCCATAATTGGTGGCATTATGGCCTCATTACTCAAGATCGCCATCACATTACTACCTATGATGAGTCTTTAATAGCGATTAGTTAGTGGCAGATTAATCATTTCACAACACAATAAGTGGCTCATTATATTATTCTTGTGAAGTCATCTGACATGTAGGAAGTTTGCCAATATTGAAATCCCCCTTGTATTTGCATATGTAAAGTGTACTGTGTTCAAATAGATTGCTTTCAGACTGCTTTCATAATGAATCGCTGCACATAGTAATATGTGACTTGATCATGAAGAAATCATTGTTGCTATCTTCACACTTGGTTGCTTTCTTACTGATATCGACTTCTTTGATTCCAGAGTGTACAGTGACTTATGTGATTACCAACTATCCTGTATGAATTTTACATAAATTTTGTCTTGGGCATATTAAAACTGGCTTAGCACAATCTTTTATCTCCAATACTCTCACATCAAGCCTTGCCATAATGACATTAATGATAACATTTCAACAATGGGTTTATTGGTTGCCGAACCTTCTTTGAGCCAAGGCTCATTCATTTAGAGCAAATACTTTTGTCGGGCCTGCAAAGATGATATGGGCTGTTACTTGTCATAAGAGTGAAAGCTATTCATATCAGTGAACGTTGTCGTTTCTGACTATTATTGTAAAATTTACATGTAACTATATTATTTGCACATGCTAGGGGTGGCAAACTATTGTGTGAACTTGGGAGCTTCTCTAGTGGTTCGGGTAGGAACCTAGACAAATGTAAGAAATATGATGCAAGGATTTAATCCGTGAGCATCACCAGATCAACATAAAAAAAAAAATTAAGTGAATCGTTTTATCATGTCACAAGGAATTGCATGGGAATGTGTTATATTGATTGGATGTTTACGGAATTATCCAATATTTTACATTTTAATGTCACATGACCCCCAAGATACTCTTTATAATTATACATAAAAATCATAGAAGCAAAAATCTTTATTAAATCATAATTAATTGTTAAAAAATGTTTCTCAGCTCGCTGGGCATTTTCTTTTTCAAAAAATGTGTTTTTTTCAAAATTCAAGTCAAACCAAAATTTTGACCAAAAATCACAAAATTCTACAAGTCTTTTTCTTGGCTATTAAGTCACAATTTTTTTTGTTAAAAATAGTTTGAGTTAGGGTTAGTTTTTTTCTGATTTTTGTAGCAATTTATGAATATCCCTAACATGATTTTTTCCCGACTCAACCAATTTTTGCCTGATTAAATCCGAATTAATTGAAAAAATATTTATCTTTTGGTTTGCCAATTTATTCCCTAGAAAGATTTTTTTCTTCTATGATAAAAATAAAGAGTCATTTATATTTTTTGATTTTCTGCGATGATAAAAATAAAGAGTCATTTATTAAACATCATAATTCAACTCATCAATCTAGAAGGAAAAAGATGAGCGAACAGATTTAGCTCTAGTAGCCTAGTTCAATGATTATTGTCAATGCCTTTGAATTGTCATTTTTGCTTGTGCTCTGTTAGTCGGATGTGTCGGATGTGTTTTAGGAGACACATCTCAAGATACTAGCTAATATCTTAGTTTAATAATGCTTCTGGATTTAACTGTTTTCACGATTTTTAGACAATATGGGATGTGGAAGTCTGATGGCATTAATATTTTAGTTCATATTTATTTTAATTTTGGAGCTTTGATGTTTGATTTTTGGCAGTCCGTTATAATTTTACTTGAAATTAATGTATGAGCTATTAATAAATAAAGGGTTTGCTCTGGTAAATGATTTTCTTTCCCCTTATTTGATCTTGTTGATAGTTTAGGTAAGAGCTATAGGTTGGTTCTTTATTCTATTTTATTTACAAAATTTTGTTTAAACTTTTCTTGGGAATTGATTTTACCAGGTATTTGAAATACTCCACAATTTTGAAGAATACAAATCACGGAATTGGTAATATTGTACATGGAAATGACTCTGATGTTTGCCAAGATGTTGAAGACTATATGGGAGATGAACGGAAACGGAAGGTAATCAGGACCATTGAAAGCCTCTATGCTTTTCCTGCTGACTATCAGGACTTTTACATGAGGCCCTGGTAAGCTTTATGATTTTCTGTATTGGTAATTTTAAGTTGTTTCTTTGTCATTCTAGGATTTGAAACATGCTACCTCTTTTTGTAAACAAGTGTCCTATAACATTTGGTTGATGTATTTTATCAATTGAATGATTTCTGAAGTGTACGTGGTATGACCACTCTTAAAAATCCAGTTTTGACCTAGTGATATGAGTTCTTAAAAATCCAGTTTTGACCTAGTGATTTTCTGTATTGGTAATTTTTAAGTTGTTTCTTTGTCATTCTAAGATTTGAAACATGCTACCTCTTTTTGTAAACAAGTGTCCTATAACATTTGATTGATGTATTTTATCAATTGAATGATTTCTGAAGTGTATGTGGTATGATCACTCTTAAAAATCCATTTTGACCTAGTGATATGAGTTCTTTTTACTATCTATACAAGAGAAGAATGAACGCTATCTTTCAGTTTGGACTTATCACCCAAAAGACATTGATTTAGAAAAACGATTTATATATTTTCGTAAAAGAAACCATTATTCCTTCTTAGCCTTGACATTTTGTTTAGAAGAGGTTATAGGTTTTTTCTTTTAACTTGCAATTTTTGTATGCTGTATTCTAGGGGAGACTATATTTTCTTATGATGTGGGTTGAAAGTTGGAAATATTCTCATGCAGTATGATAGTGAATCTTTCAATTTTGTGGTAGATGCTTGTTTGTTTTATGATGTATAAGCTATAAGTTCTTTTTACAGTTGTCTGTTACCGATCCTTTTAGGTATTTGAAATCTTCCACCATGTCAAAGGATTTGAGCTATGAAAGTGACAATTCTAAAATTACTAGACACGGGGAGTATCCAGATCTTTATACACAAGATGAGGATGATATTGAAGATGAACGGAAAAAAAAGGTGTTTAGGAGCATTGAGAGCTTGTACGTTTGCTCCCTCATTAAGGAGGAGAAGTCTTGGTAAGGTTTGTTACTTAACCATTTTGTTTTTTGTTTTTGTGATTTGTCATTCTATTAGCCACAACATGGTATCTGTTTTTGGGTTTACATGGATCCTATAACTTTGGCATGGAGTTTATAGGCATGGAGTTTACTAAGTGTAGACTATACTGTATATGTTATACTTTCAATGATATTGCAACCAATTGTAATAACCAAACAAGACATGCTTTCTTGAGATAGCTTAATGTTCTGAAATCATGTTATGTACATGCTTTTTTTTAAAAACTAAAATCGTTTGTATAGACTAAACACATTTTTAATTAATTCCTCAAATTAAAAAAATTAGAAGTTTCTGAATTAGGAAAAAGCATTGCTTTGTGGACCAAATTTTAGTCATAATGGGAGAGTCAGAAGACAACATCTTACCAGATTCTAAAGTTCAATTGTGCTTTTGGCAAAGTGAAATCACCCAAACAGTTTAATAATTCACAGCTTGATGGAGGGGATGTTCAAGGATAGACGACTTTTACCATACATAATCACAGACCGACTGCGTTTTCTTTTAATCAGTGGTTCCATTTCAGATTTTGAGGTAGAGAGCATTTGTTCTAGCAGCTGAAGTTGCTTTTCTGTTCAAAATATGCTTTTAGTCCAAAAATTTGCATTTGAGAGGAAAAAATGACCTCTATCTTTTATGCTATGTGATGTTGGCTAACTGAAGATCTTTTGCAGGGGCCACAAGAAAGTGTGATTAAGAGTAGCTCGGGGAAGATTGTTCTAAGTGGTTTGTAAAGGGGGTCTTGCAGGTGCACTTAAGTATACAGAATTTCCTGAAGGGACAACTATATGTAGTCTACTCAGGAATTGATTAATTAATGACAGGATGGGTACTATTTCATGAAGATTCTCAGGTCATTTTCTCAAGTGTATTAAAACATTTTGTGGCAGCTTTGGATGGTTACATATTGATTAGTTTGTTAGTCTAATCTGGATATCATCAAGTAGTGTCGATGACTTATCTATTATATGTCTAGTCCATATTTCATGGACACCAGAAGCTCTCCTTTCTCTGGCATGTTTAGATTGATCATTCATCTAAATGTTTTGCATTGCGTTAGGGTAATAGTTGAGCTGATTTTGAGTGGATGAATTTGGCAGAACAGGAGAGATCGAATTTCTTACACTATGCTGGCATATCTTCTTTTGGTTGGGATATTTTTAAACATTTGATTGAAGGACTTTGGAGATGACTTCAGAGGAACTTATGGACAGTTTTTAATATCCTCAAAATGGGAGTCTGGTTTGGAACTCAAGGATATGCTAAATTCATCTTCCTGTCCATTTGGGTCTTCTTTACACCTCTGCTAATTTCTCCTGTACAAGGCTCTGACTTATTGGTATGCAATTGAAAGTGCCATGGGCAAGCTGGGTTCTCTGAATATGATTACTATGAATTTACCCCTTGCTCTAGAGCTATGTCAATGTAGAACTTTGCAAGTTGTCCGTTCTGTTTATGTTAAATGTAAATAGTAATTACTTTATTTAATAATGCTTTGTGAGATTTTCAGTTTATTTTCAGTGTTCACTAGAATTCTTGTTTTAAGTTTTATTTAGTTACAAGAGCAACTGTGAGGTGAATTTAACTCATGAAATAAATTGAGGATGACTACTGCAATAACTTTACCTATGAAGAGTCAGGATTTTGCTTTATGTTTGTTCGTATGTGACTCATTCATTGTAGAAACAAATTTAATCTAAAGTGGGTTGATAGGGTTTCATTCAGAGAAGAGATTTAGTATGCTTATTGAGAAGACCTCATATTGTAGAACCATATTCAATCTAAATGGGCTGATAGGTTTTCACTTTTCATTCATAGCAGAAATTTAGGTTGCTTACTGAGCAGATCACACAAGTTGGCTTCTTCAGCAAACTTTGATTAAACTGATTTCTTATTACTATTTGTACTTGTGAGGATATGAAGTGCCAGAGAGATGGTGATTGACACAAGTTCCAAACTTCCGAATTTTGAAGCATTAAGAGTAACTCTGCGTTGAGAAGAGATTGGAAAGAGTTTCAGAATGGAAGCATGTTTGAAATGGTCATAAACAATTCTGTCAACATTTTACTAATAAGTTCTCAGTTTAATTGGATTCTTTCCTGCAAAATCATGTGTTTTTTACATGTTTGTAGAACCTCATGAAACTCACAATCTCCAACAGTAGAATATTGATTTAGAAATCAACTAAAAAAAAACAAACAATTCACTAAATGAAAAGGGAAGAAAATTATACACGTGAATTATATTGCAGTTATGGATGGTAGGGGAAAGTTGGAAGTTCTTCATTGGTGGATAATGCATTAAGCAAATTTGAGGAGTTGCAAATGCTTTCTGTTTGTGTTTTATCACCAAATGGCAAGCTCTTTGGTAAGTTAGAGGAAATTACATGTATTGGTTTATTTGACCAATGAAGCACAATAGGTTGGGATCAAAAAAGGCAGAATACACTGCTTTTGTGGATTGTAATTATTGCTTTGTGTCTGGTATGGAAAACAAATACATGAGGCCAATCAAAAGATTGCAATGTAGATCTTGAAAATCACAACTTGGATGTTTCCTTGCTTACATTGATCTTGAAGATGATGACCATTCTCTGCACTGGCCTTCTGATTGAGCTACTAGAGTTGGAATTACTTAAGTTTATTGCTAATTTCAAATTTTAAGATTTTGACAATTGAGAGCTAAGTTTATGTATCCCATGCAGTTGCCTTTGAGGACAAGTGTATGGCTTCATCAATAAATTTTAAATTTGATATTAAGCATTGGACCTCTATAAATTTCTCTATTTTTCAATTTCTTGCCTTTTCTGCTTGATTTTGATTGATCTTGCTTTTTTTTGGGTCCCGTTCCCTTGTTTTTGTGGGGTTTGGGATTGTATTTATGGATGCTTTTCCGCTTAAAAAATTGTACCCTATTTTGTGTTTTGTACTGCTTATATTAAAAGTTTGACCACCTATTGTTTTGACATTCAGCAACTTAAAAATATTGGTATAATATATGCATCTTGCTTGGCAGCGATCTTTAACGATCTTCACTATTTTAATTGTTATAATTTAATCATATACTAAGTAATGGATTACAACTTTGCCTGCAGGCATTCAATTTCTATACTCAAATATTTCGATTTTTTCTTGCTTGTGTAGGAAGACATGGCCTGCATGCATTTAGTTCTCATATGCACATTATATTCACTTAATTTCTTTAAAAATTAACTTCATTATTTTGATTATACAAGGGCAATCTTTCGTTTTACCTATATGTTAATTTTGATTTTGTACCTTAGGTTTGGATCTCATTGCCAATTTGTGAAATTTGATAAGATCATTATTTTTTGCATTTTTACTTGATAAATAATAAATATTTACTTAAACTACATTGAAGTTTTTTACATGTAAAATAAATCTTTTTAGGTAGTAAATTATAAATATTTATTTAAAATTGCTGATGATTTAGAAAAAACATGTATAATTCTGCAATGGTGCAACAATGCACAGATTGCTATTAGTTCTATTTATGGTTATATTTATATTATTTACCATCAAGTCTTCCTTTTTTGTTTCTGCTATATTTTGAGAATCAATGGCTCATTAATTATAAATGGTTAGATACACATCAGAATGTAGTAATAATTTTGTCTTTCCTTGTTGACAATTGACTATAGTGTGATCTCAAGCATCAATACCAAAAACTATATAATTTTTTTAAATCGAAAACATTACGATTCATTCCACTTTTTCATTTATATATAACTTTTGATAAATTAAGCTCCCATTTAACAAAAAAATGAATGTAACTCTTGATAGACTATCAAGCACCCAAAAATTCTATTACACAACACATTTCTTAATAAGGAGATTGAATATAAAAAATTATCAAATAATGTTAAATTGCCAAAAGGCATGGGACAGGACCAATGTCCTGTACAATATTGGACAGTATCATACTCCATAGAACATTGTTGACTGTACAATCTAATGTTATTGAAATGGGAATTATATGTGGGAATACCATTAAAAAAATTAACAGAAGTACTTATAAGAATTGATAGTGCCCCAAGTGAATATTTTTAACATGGAAATAATTAACATGTATTGCTAACAGCACGTGCAAATATAGACAAAAATAAGTTGAAGGGGACAAAGATACAGTGAAATTGATATAGCTAATCACATGGCATATCATGTGTATTTATTATCTTATTTTATATTATCAACAATATTTGGAGGGTTTAGGATTCCTACGTTTTTTTGTTTCCTTTTAATCAGTTTTTTCATTTTTGTTTTCTTATTTTATTGTTTAATGAGTTTTTGGTTTTTCGTTGTATAACTTCAAAAAAATGTATACATCAATTTAAAAAAATTGTATTCAGAAACCAAAATTAATCTTTAATAGCTATATTGTAGCCTGTCCTTTATTAAATGACTTTTGTAAGTTATTAAAAAAAAAGTTTAGATCAATAAATAAATGATAAGTAGAGTGCAGTGAATGATAATGAGAACTGATTTCCGCTATTTGTATTAGTAGTTATGCTCAACTCTTTACTTTGCGTTAACTTGGCACATACCAACACCAATAACTATAATTTCTTTATGTTTCGTATGGATTAAATATGGTTTTCAAGGGATCTCATTGTTAATAAAACCACGTTTTTGCTACTTCTGCAATACATTTTTAGTCTTTGGGAAGCTTTATTTGAATGTGATAGTGCAAAAATTAGCATCATAGAATACTCTACAAGATGAAGGCCAATGCAGTAGCAAATAAAAATGCAAATGTGATGACAAGGTTGTATCGGCAGATGGTGTGTCAAAGTGTTGCCCAGGGGTGTAAGAGCACTCTCTTACCAAAAATACAAAACGTGAAATTCTTAAATGTGAGTACTAACCAAAATTCACTCATTTGTGTCCTTTTTTAATGCGGTGACACTGTCAATATTTTCTAAGGTAAAAATAGGATAGCAACATTCAATATCTACAGATTACCAAGTATACACATTCAAGATTTTGAAACAGAGCCTTGGCTGGTGTTTATGATCATTGATCCAGTCAGAACAGGTTCTGTTGAAAATGTCCACCTGGTGGTAAGTGATCAGTTTTACTCTCAGAGCTTGTGTTGCAAACTTACAATATTGAAAAATTAGAAAGATGCAGCAATTTCGAATACCATGCCACTTCTGTCAAAATGAGGAAAGTCCAGTTGTCATGTAAATCTTGTCAAATTAACAACACTACATTTAACCATGAATTAATTTTCATTTTAAAGTTCGTATAACATCTATTGTCCTCTACATTTTTCATTGTGCTAAACTTAGTCCTTCATGTTCAGCCATGAATCGCTATTTATTCAAAATATGTTCTTACAACACAGGGATACAAATTTTGCTCCTATTCAGCAGTTTCCATTAACCGTTGGGTCATGGAAAATGTACCAATATAACATATTATCTATGGGACTATCTTTTATGTTAAAGTGAAAAAATTAATTAATGGAATGCTATTTTTAAAAAAAAATTAATGATAAGAGTGGTAACAGGAAGTTGTTCAAAACAGTTGACAAGATTGGTATGAATAAAATGCTGATAAAATATTCATTACCTTGTTTCAATTGTTGGACACTATCTTTCTACCATAATCGCTTGAATGTATTCAATCTGTATAATAATTGCTTAGAGATAGAGCTGAAGATAAATCAAAGAATATCGTATTGCTGATAAGTTTTACTTTTCTTTTCTTTCCTTTCCTAATGAAATGTAATTTTAAACTAAAATTTGATAATTGGCACTCCATGAGGAGGTCAAGAGTTCTGGGTGTATTGCAAATATAAGACAATGGATCTGAATTTTGTAGGCTAATCTAATTTGAAAGAGCTTCAAGCCTCTCACGTATGATTTTACGTTCAGTTTCTGTGAGATCAGCATCATCATTCATCAACCGCTGTATTGTTTCTTTGCTCATATCATCTAGATGATCATCTTTGACCTGAAAATATAAAAATAAAGGTAATCGATTTACTTCTACATGAAAAAAAATTGGGCATTTGAAATAATGCAATCTTCTAATATTGATATGTATGCTAGGAGGAGTAAGGTTGCATTGCAATTAAGAGAATCTTTATGAGGTGAATATGCAGTTCTTTCATACCTCTATGTAGTTGTTCACGTGACCATCCACATTTGGCTGGGTTACTAGTTCATCAGTATTGTAAACCCAGTTTCCATCACTTACATATTTATACTCATAGCGTCCAAACTGCAAGCAACATCTTTGATAATATCTCCAACGGAAATTTAAAAATATGTTTCATTTATCTCACATTCAGAAAAGCTTCTTGAAGTTTTTGATAACTGTGATATTGGATTGAAGTGAGTGCATTTTGATTGTTTTCAGCATATTGATAGAAATGGAGTAATTGGACTTATTGCAAATTGTAACAATCAAGGTCCTGTAATTTTTTCTCATGTTGAAAATAAATTTGTCAATCATTTAATCAAACGTTTTTTTTAATGTCAGAATTACAACAATAATCCAATATTTAATACAAAATTTATATCTAGTAACACACGAGAAAATAAATGTTGATAAAGCTTCAAAAACAGAGAAAATCATAAACTGATTTATTTAGAAATAAATTTTTAAAAGCACATACTTACAGGTAGATCACGATGTAGCACCCAATACCCTTCTGTTTCATCAAACACTAGTGGAAGCCTCTATCATTAAATGAATAAAGGGTTAGATAGGATTTGAAGATGAATTTCATTGACAGCCTCAAATAGTATTATAAATTTGAAAATTTTGTTTTCATCAATGGAGTAAATCTCACATGTGACAGGATTAAAGCAAGTTCCAGAAAACACTTACCAAGAGAAGCACACTTCTACAAAATACATCTCGAAAGAAGGAAAATAAATAATTGTCCTCTATCTTATTCCCTGCTATGGTCTATTTTCTAGATTTACAAGCTTAAATTATTCTCCTCTTGATTTTTTCTCTATTGATATATCTTCTATTACCCCAACCAAACTTGAGAATACACGCAGTAGGGTTTCCAAATTTGTTTGGATCTCAGAACCCTTTGTCCTTATATTCCAGAACGAAGATCTATACAGGTCAGATGTTCACTGTTAGCTTGCAAGCTTAAAATTTTAAGATTTTTATATACACTACTGTTGTGCAAATCGCACACCCATCCCCGTCTTGGACAGGGACCCCCCCCAGTTTGTGCTTTTCTGTCCTTGCGGAAGAGGAAGGGGATATGAAGGGTCAAGAGCCCCTAAAACCAAATTCGGCCTCTAGGGCCATATTGCGAGCTTAAAACTCCCCAATTCTCGCAAAGTCGCCTAAATGTGAAGAAAGAGTTAAAGCCTGCAATGACGTTGAAATGCCGATTTTCGCCAAGGGATACAAAGGAGATAAAGAATGCAAAGTGTCAAAATTTTTTTTTGACAAAACTCCTTCAAATCCTGAAATTCGCACTAAGGGGGGGATTACACGAGTTTCTAAAAATTGGCAAAATGGGTGAAATCCCCAAAATTTGCCAGTATTGGATAAAATACAAGAGGTAAAACTTGACAAACTCCTCCTATTCACTAGAAATCGCACAATGAGGGACAAGTGATAGTTGAAAAGTTTTTAAAATTTGCAAAACCCCCCTCAAAGTGCCGAAAATCGCATTTTAGAGGGTAAAGTGCGAAAGGGAAAGAAGTTTGCAAAACACTCCAAAATCCTGAAGTTTGCAAAAGTGCCCAAAATCCCGAAATTCACCATAAAGGGGTGAAAATGTCAAAGTTTTTAAAGTTTGCAAAAGTGCCCAAAATCCAGAAATTCACCATAAAGGGGTGAAAATGTCAAAGTTTTTAAAGTTTGCAAAAGTGCCCAAAATCCTGAAATTCACCATAAAGGGGTGAAAATGTCAAAGTTTTTAAAACTTGCAAAAAGTGCCCAAAATCCCGAAATTCACCATAAAGGGGTGAAAATGTCAGTTATTAAAGTTTGCAAAAGTGCCCAAAATCTCGAAATTCACCATAAAGGGGTGAAAATGTCAAAGTTTTTTAAAACTTGCAAAAGTGCCCAAAATCTCGAAATTCGCCATAAAGGGGCGAAAATGTTAAAGTTTTAAAAACCTTGCAATTGCTCTCAAACCCTCGGAAAATGTGAAAATAAAATAGTAAGGCGTTAACTTAAAAGTTTGCGGAAGTGCCATTTAGGCCGAATTTCGAAAACGTCTAAGTATGAACTTAAAAAAAAACTTTTCGAACGCCCCTCTTGCCCAAAATTGCCAGGAACAACTAAATTCGCGGAAGGAGTAAAAGCGTTAAAACTTGGGAAATTTTCAAATCACCCTCCAGGCATTAAATTTAATGTTTGTTAAATTAATTTTAATTTTTCAAATTAATTTATTAAAATGGGATTAATGGTTTGCAGGTCGCAGGACGCCATCGCAGAGAACCAGGCGAAGGCCTAAAAATGCAAATCGAAGAGGGATCGCAACCAAGGCCAAGCACTGGAAGCTGGAGGAGAAAAGATGCAGTGCAAGATCAAAGCGATGAAGCATTGGGAAGCATGCCACCTGGGCAACAAGTTAAAGTTCACCACCAAAGACCGAAGAACACTCCGAATGCAACAATCATGCATTCTCAGGAAAAGTACACAGCTGGATTTAACTCCAGAAGTTCAATTTTTAAAAACTGAAACTGTTTTATTATAAAATTGCCTGTGGGTCCCGCACAAGATATTTTTGTGGACAGTTATGTCCAACTGCCAAATTGACCGAATTAAAGCCAAATAGTGGCAGGTAGTTGGAATTGTGGTTGGTTGGATAACTGAGAATTGATTGGGCATGGGTTAAGCTGCCAGCTTTTGGATGGCAGGTTGCAGCCCTTAGATGCAGTCAATCCTAGCCTTTGATTCAATATTGTAAAAACTATAAAAGGTAGAGGCCTTTCTTTTGTAAAGAGTTAGAGATTTTTGTTAAATAGTTAGACTCTGGTGAGAGAGTTAGGATTTTAGAAATTAGAATAGGTTAGATCTTAGTAGTAGCATAGGGATGCTGCAGAAATTGTTGTAATAGGCAGCTGAAATCAATATATAGACATTGATTTGGTGTTTATTGTCTTGTTTTCATCCTGTTTGCATGGTTTCTTTCAGCATTTTAGATAGATCTTTCTGTTTTGGGTGTGCAGGTATTTGATAGATTCAGGCTCATACCATTGAAGATATACTGATTGTGTATCCTTTTGTATGGTTAACCTGAGCCTTTGATTGTGCTTAGTTCAATTGCAAGTATCCGTCTGAGCTGCGCCAGAATTGGGTGCTTAGCCGTGCGTTTGCAGTCTGAAAATCTTCCAAGTCCCCTTGAAGATTGCACCGTTCCTGCAAGGTTGTGAGCAATTATGGCCAAGCAGAAATTGGTTATGTTGAATCTGTCTACTCGCATACCCGTGTTGTTAGTTTTAGATCTCCTATCCCTTCCCTTTTGATTTTATTTCGTAGTCTGAGAATCACAGCAGGCCACCTTGTTGCAAATCGTAAGTCCGCTTGTGCCCCCAACAAATCACATCAATCACTGAGTAATCCCATAGTCAAGACCTGACAATCAAAACCTTGAGGTCGTCCCCTTTGATCAACAAAGCCAACATTAGGGATTTCCTTATCTCAAGAGAGGATAGGATACTCAACAAGTACATTCTATTCTGCGTTGGCCGGATGAAGTCGCAAGTTTAGCGATTTTAGACATGTCAACAACTACACACTATTCTAATGTATCTTTGAAGATCTTTTCAACAATTTGCATTGAAAAGCTTTATAACAATGCAAACAAGGATAGGTTGTCAAATTAATGACAATCTGTCCTTGCAGCCATCTCTCAGGTTCCCTTGGTGAGACCCAAATCATCATGGATTTCCTTCAAGTAATTCGGATTTCTTTATTAATTACAGCACAGATAAACATGCTATATAGGCAAACATTGGTACTGCAATACAAAATCCTACAGGTTGATGTTTCATTGCTGCATAACAAAATTGGTAAAGAAAAATTGCCTCCCTTTTCCCCATTAAAAGATTCTTCTCTCTCTAAGAGCTCTACCTTTTCTCCAAGAGTCCTACTCCAAAAGAAGATGCCTTTATCTCATTATTGAAAAACCAATTTAAAGATTGGTTCTTCAAAATTTAGTCTCTTATCCCTTCACATTTGAGCTTATTTCATATTATGCTGCCTCCTGGGTAGAAACTGTTAAGATCCTGCTAATCCCAACAATGATGATGCCTGGTATTTAATTGACCCAAATACGATGCACAAATACATCTTCCTTTTCTATAAGCCTGCACTTGCAGAAAGTAAACAGTTTCAGAGGTTTGCAATTGCTGCCACAACTTCTAGTCTCAGCCAGATTGGCTGTAATATGTTTTCGTCCAGCTCTTTGTTATTAAATAGCTCTGATGGCTTCTATCATTGCTTGCTAATAGGGCTTCTTGTCATTTGCATCCTCTGTTTTCTTTATGTTTTGTTTTCATTAGATTCTGTTTTCTCAGTAATCAGATCCTCTTGCAGCTGCATATCTTCCTTGTGGCTCCTCAAACAAGCATGCAAACTTGTATTTTTCCATCATGATTGAATTTAGTTTTCCTTTTAATTTTTATGCTTGGAAGCATGTCTGCATTTTCTTTAGAAACACCATGGGACCTGTAAACTCTGAATGTCCATTGGAGGTCGAAGTGGAAAGATTTTCATTCTCTGTGCTGCACATCTTTGAAGCTCATTTGACTCAGCTGAATGCATTTGTACCTTGCAACAGTATTCCATCTTTAATTGGTACAAATGTTGCAACAACCATGTCATTAACGACTGTATTATTTTCCGTAGTATATGTAGAATTGCTGAATACCAATACCAACTATCTGATGACTATGAATGAATTTCCACAACATTGTGTAACTGCTATAAATGAATTTCTGTGGCAACCACATTGCAGCTACATGACAACTTCTGCAGCACCGCACAACAACTTATAACATCATGACAGGTAATATCTAGTCTGAACGTGTAACATCAGCTTCCTAGAAATGTAGTAAGAAGTCATCTAACTCCAGACTCAAGATAGGTGAAACTATATATTCTAACATTTTGAATTTCTTAACAACTTCCAAAGTAGTTGGGCTGTGAAAAAAAATACTCCTTAATCTCAAGTGGCATCCACAAACCAGGGGTTGCGACATCTAGATATCATAACAAAGTCATTGTTTAAATTGTTAGAATATTCTTTTATATAGCAAAATAATACTTTAGTCTCAGCAAATCTAAAGCAGAACATTTGGAAGACAAATTATGGCAGATCTGAGAAGAATAGAAACATTTTCTATCTTATGAATGCATATGTTAAGTCAAACCATGGTGACTTCTATATGGATTCATCTTGATGAATTCTAGGGCAGTTAAAGAATGTGTATCTAGTCATGAACAATTCTTTCTACCAAAATTCTTCCATATCATCATGAGTAGATTTACCATTCATGTTTCCAATATTCTTTGACAATTTTAAAATTTGAATTTGTTTTGTTATTTTCTCAAATTTTGCAATTATGTCTGTTTTATCTTTCTTTACAGATTTTTCAGAATGAGCATTATTCAAGTAGTCTTGGCAGGTTCTTTGTGCTTATAACTTCGCAATATGTATGATGTTTTAAAAAAATTAAGTCCACCAAACCTACAAGCTTCTTACCACTAAGTGCAGTTTTTGGGTTGACTTCTAGTCTGATGACTTTCAAATGTAGTTAGTTATATTGTCCAAAAGGCATTGGATGATTCACTAGGTGCTCAGCAATTTATCATTTGTAGTTCATTCTCTTCTTAAATACCACCAAAGGATGTTTAACTTGGTTATCTCATCTTCACTCTTTATGTATCATTAGAAGAATTGTGCATGAAACTATGTGTGTGTATATAGTTGACTTTCCAGCCCAAATAAATGAAAATCTATTATTGAATTTTACCCAAGTTGAAAGTGTAGATTATTTTTTTTTTGATGAATACATGCATCAGAATCTATTAATAAGAAGATAATTTGAATCTTTTAAGTTTAATTAAAGAGGAAATGTTATTTCAAGCTCAGCAACTTATCAGCAAGTGAATAAATGTAATAGTTTTTAATTTTCCATAGATATTGGCATATTACCTGGTCCCATCCAACATCCAGACCCGAAACTTCCACATTAGTGCAAGGTCTCTTTTGCCACTTCAATATAACTTCCTGCTTATCTCCACCGATAATCTGCAAAGTTGTGAACCACACAATAAATACATGAAATGAGATGTTTCTGGCATAAAATATCAAGTTGACGCCGAATATGGTTAATAGTGTTGCTGGAAGTGCTGCAAAGTGTAGATCTTATTGGGTCTAGATGAGTGACATCTTTGTAGCATCATGGTAAGTAAGTTATTTATTACTCCTATTAAAAAGTCTGATCTAAAATAAATTTTTAAAGAATGAGTAAATTCAGCATTTCAGTGAATCAGGTTGTATGGAAATAATGATAAAATATAAGTTTATGCAAAAGTGTTTTGAGTTTACAATAAAAATAAATCTAAGATTAAAGAGCATGCACTCTTAATAAAAATATTTTAAAAAAGAAAACATTCTGAAAGGGGATTCATGTCCAACAGATGCATGTTGCAGGTACTGATTTCTAATTCCCAATTTCATAAACTCTATCATGCTTCAGCTATATTGGTCCCAGTCTCAATTAGTTCAATGGGAAACGAAATGATACCCTTGCATTTCAGAGATTTTAAAGTAAAATTGTGTCAAACTGCTTACACCCATTCTAGTCTTGTTTAAGAAAATTGACAAAGTGAATATTAATGTACTGCATGATCGATCTATGGAAAAGAGATCAACATTCAGAGATGTTGTCATGTATGGTGCAGTCAAACTACTATTTAAAGTAGAACAACCTTCAATTAGGATCTCCAAAAAATGTGGTGGGCTTCTTGAGAACTATTTGTTTCTAAATGTCTGAAATTATACCACTCTCATAGCAATTAGATACACAACAAAGGCATAATGATGCATGGCTATTGCTTGTTTGAGTTACTTTTTGGACTTAGTGTTGATGCTACTTTGTACAAACAGTTAGTTGGTAGTCTTTTGTATTTGACCCACATTTTTCTTTCTATCACCTTTGCTGTTGGGCTTGTCTCCTGTTTTTCCCATGACCCTCATGAAAGTCATTGTAAGGCAGCTAAGAATACTTTAATGTATATTTGGGGCACCACATATTTCGACTAAGTCACCAGGGTCGAATTCAAATTCAAAGTTTGACAGCTTTGAATTTGAATAAGTTTGATGAGGAAAAAATTCAAAATGTATAAAATTCGAATTAAATTTGCCATATGTAATTTTTTAAATTTTTTAATAAATATATGTAATATATCTATAAAATTGCTTAAATAGTTTAACATTGATAAATAGATTTGAAATCATTACAAAAAGCTGACATATTTATAAAATATAAACCATAGGAAACATATGCTAGGGCACGAATAGCGGCAAAAACGGCAGGCAAAAATTGCAGACGAACTTCTCCTGCAGGCTGCGACTACCATGACTCACGGCGGACTGAAGATTCACGCAGCCTGAAGACTCACGACAGCGGGCAGACTGAAGATGTGTTTCAACAAACGTTGGCCTCTCATTTATAAAAAAAAAACCTGAAAGAAAACCTAAATTGCGATTTAAAAAATATTAACAGAAAAAAAAATCACTTTTTAGACCAATCGAACTTTCAACAAATTTCAACGATTTTTATTGCATGTTTTAAAGTTCGGAGAATTTTGAACTTCAAGGATGAAATTTGGCCGAACCTGGTGACTTAGCATTTCGACATTCAGCACACACAGAGAGATTCTTAGATAGTAGGCTTCTTTGATTCAGATTGGGTTGGTAATGTTGACACATAGAAGTCCACTTCCAAGTTTGTTTTTTACCTTGTTTCTAGTCCAATTGCACGGTCTTGCAAGAACCAAACCGTTATTGAATTGTCATTCATTGGGGTGCAATATTTGCTAGCTGGGAGGTTCTATGGCTTCAACACCTAATGATAGAGTTTGGTCTACCATCTGATCATCCTACTATTCTTTGGTGTGAAAATTAAAGTGCCATTCATTTTTCACACAACCTAGTGGATTATTAGAGGAAGAAACACATTGAGATACACACGCATTTCATTTGACAACTCATCTTTGATGGTGTTCTCTTCTTAGAGTATTTATCTACCCAGGAGCAGGTTGTAACTATCTTCACTCAACCATTAACATAACCTCGCTATTTTGAGTTGTGGCATATGCTTGGGGTGAAGGAAGTTATCCTGGGGGCTCATCTTGAGTCCTCCTTCCTTTGTATTTGTTCTCTTTTTGGGAGGAGTTTTTCTCATAGGTTTTTCTCATTTACTTTGTTTATGAGAGAATTTTATTCCATTAGTACATCACTAGGCCTAGTTGTTGAGACTCATTTTTAAGTGTTTATCTTTCTCCGTATCACTCAAGAGGTAGTTTTAGTGCAAAAAATAGCCTTACCTATCTAGTTAACTTGTAACTAGTAAGCCTATTCACACCACACACTTGTAGGTTTTCTATATTTTTGTCTTACCTCATAGGGCTTTACACTCATCCTCACACTTGTTTTAAGTGCTCCACGTGTCACTCCTTTTGGAGGGTTAGTCAATTGTCTGCTCTTGCCTTCTTTCTCCTTATGTATACAAGGATCTCATTGCATTTTATTATTTACTTTTATGATGGTCTATGACTTTTTCATTGTGCAAATTCATCTACATTTATGGAAGTTATTGGATTTCGCATTCATTTTATTTCTGCTGTGAACTACCAATCTACCAAGCTAAAATAGATGGGTGAAGCTAAATTTTTATGTTCATTTGAAATCCAACCTAGGGTAAGCTATAATAGTCAGCATCATGAGAACCCTTACAACCAAGCACATAATCTCTTACTAGCATTAGATTGGCCATTATACCAACAATATGGTCGAGCTTTTAGCAATGAGAATGGGATTACAAATAACTGGTCAAAAAGGTATGACACATACAAATTGAGGAAAAGTCACAAATTATTGTTAAACTAGTCAATAGAGAGAAATGCATATATATGCAACACATGCAACTACCAGATCGGTTTCCTTAGTCCATGAGTATAAGGAACCAAGCTTTTGGAAGTTATAGATCTTATATCAAGGTTTCAGATCACATATCTTTTTCCGATGGTAGATATAAAATGTGGCTACACGATTTTCCAGAAGCTTTTTTTTAATATATTGTCAAATTCATGAACTGATGGACTAGTTTAGAAGCTACAATATACCACATAGGTAAAGAGTATAATCATTATGATCATCAATCTGAATAAAGGAATACTACACTAGGTTTAGACATAGAAGCCTCAAATGGAAATCTAATGAAGTGGCTCCACCAAATCTCCCAATTCACCTAAAACACACTAAATTGATTGCATTAGAGGATGTTTTGATTATCAAACGGAAATCTACAAATCCTCTACACTACATGAGAGAACAGATCCCAACCTCTATTCAAAATGAATGAACAATTTTTCTTTGAGAGTGTTGCTCCAAAAAGGGACACAAATATGGTAGTACTTCTCAAACAATCTACCATCTTGAATCCAAAAGATAACTAAAGATGGACAAATTTATCCAACCTTTGATGGTTTCGATCTCTATTTGTTTATTTGCATGATGTCTTGTGAGTCTTCAAAAGCCCTAAAAGACCTTGTTAAGTGTAGCATGGATGGCTTTGAGACTAGAAATATTATATGCTGTATGTGTGGTCATGATTAATTGAAAAGATTATATGGTGTTGTCATGTCCCTTTTTCCAAATTTCCTAAAAGTAGCAACTTACTAAAAATAGTAAGTCGACAATTCAAAAATAGCAAATCTAGATCAGTTGATAGTTTGGGAAATAATAATAAATTTGGTGATTTGGTTGTTATTTAAATACCAAATTATTTTAATTTAAATATTTTCCCTCTTTTTGGCATTGGGATTTCGGAAACTTCACGACTTGTCTTTTTGGAAACTGGTGGTTTTTTGGCAATTTTGAGAAATGACAAGTTTCTTTGGAAGTTGTAGAAGTACGGTAACGCTTGGAAAAAGGAAAGTTTCTTTTCCTTGGAAGTTGGATTTGTAAATGTTTTCAATTTTCTATTCAATGAGCAAGATATATAATGTTATTGTATCTTTCATGTAATTGTAGATTCACTATATAATAAACCTAATTATTATATTGTATGTTGTAGATGGAGAGAGCATTTATTAATTTCAATAATCTTCCAACATTCACCGATCGATATATATATGCAAATAAAGGAGATCAAGCAATACCTTGACTGATCATGTCTATTAGACATGACCGATCAAGATATTACTTGATCGTGCCTCTTCAAACCATAAATGTGTTTAACCGATACCAATCGGTGTGTATGCAATTAACAAATTAACCGATACCAATCGGTGTGTATGTAGTTAACAAATTAACCGATACTAATTGGTGTGTATGCAGTTAACAAATTAACCGATACTAATCGGTATTCTGTGCATTACGATTTGTAATCGATGTTAATCGGTATTTAGGCATTGGTTAAGAACCCGATGTGGATTGGGATTTATATGCAAGGTTATATATAAATCGAGGAATATGATCACAACAAGATTGCATATATGTGAATATCTACGTAAGTCTTGAGTTATCATGCATGTGATTATTGGTATAAAAACGAAAATAACATATCGAAGAGTAATTATAATAATCATCAGACAAAGGAGTGATGACTGAAGTCTTATCATAGTCTATCGATGAGATAGATGATTGAATGAGAGACTTCATTTATCTCTCATTCAATCATTTATCTTACCGAGGCTATCATGTATCAACACTCCCTCTTAGCTAGGGAAGATAAATGAAAGACAACATATCTAGCATCACATTTCTCATGATGGTCTTATAATCTTACTCTCTAGGGAATCATATCACCTAGACATGTAACATGAAGTATCATCAATCATATGATACAAGAAATCACATCACCTAAGCACGTGACATGAAGTATCACCTAAACACGTGATACAAAAGTTCATCACATCAACTTGTGATGACAAGATATCACCTAAGCACGTGATATCAGTATTGCAAAGTAAGCAATACTAAGGATAAATACATAAGAGTAATTAAATCCAAATTGTGGTATGTGCACTGACATTTCCAAATGTCTCTACCACAACATAATCATGGCACATCCATGAAACACCAGGAATCACACATGATATCTGGTTTGATCACTATAAGATCGTCACCTAATAATTTCTACATACAAGTGTTCATCATCTGAGAGATCGTCACCTCTTAGAAACGTACACAGGGGGTGGAGCCCATAAAAGTCACATCATGACATAGAAGTTTATACATTAAACATCTTAATAAGTATAGGAGTACAAAGCAAATTAAATATCAATCATACCAAGACCTTTTTTGAAGTGCTCAACTTTCACCTTGGAAAGTAGTTTGGTAAGAATATCTGCTGTCTGATCTCCTATACAAATGTATGCCAACTAGATCACATTCCTCTCTACCATGTCTTGCACATAATGATACAGAATCTCAATATGTTTGGATTTGTCATGAAACACTGGATTCACTGAAAGTTTTATACAACTTTGGTTGTCGCAATGAATAATTGTAGGTTTCATTGGTTCACTGAATAACCCCACAAGCAACTTCCTAAGCCATACTGCCTCTCGAGCAGCCATGGAAGCTGCAATGTATTCGGCCTCAGTGGAACTCTGTGCTATTGATGACTGTTTTCTGCTGATCCAAGATATCATGGCTTAACCTAAACTGAAACAACACCCTGAGGTACTTTTCCTGTCAGTTACACTTCCAGCCCAATCTGAATCTGTAAATCTATGTAAATCTATTTCAACTCTCTCATATTTGAGACCAAGTTTTAGAGTACCTTGTAGATATCTCATGATATGTTTTACTGCTACTAGGTGTATCTCCTTAGGTTCGCACATAAACTGACTCAAGGCATTCACTGCATAACAAATATCTGGTCTCGTATTTACTAGATACATCAGGGACCCAATCATTTGCCTGTATAGAGTAGGATCTGAGGGTTGTGATTCTGCTGCTGCTTCCTTAAGTTTATGAAGGTTTGTTCCATTGGAGAGGTCATGGGTTTGCAGTTTAGCATTCCAAAACTCTTCAAAATGTCCAAGGTATACTTACCCTGGTTTAGTATAATGCCATCATAATTCTGCCATACTTCCAAACCTAGGAAGTAATGAAAGAGTCGCAAGTCCTTCATGTCAAATTCTTTAGCAAGGTCTTTCTTACACTGACCTATGAGGTGATCTTTTCCTGCGATTAACAAATCATCAACATATAAAATCAATATTAGCATATCACCTTTGTCTTGCTTATAGTAGAGATTCGGATCTGCATCATTCTTTAAGACGCTTAGCCCTGAGAGATAAGTATCAATTCTTTCATACCAGGCCCCGGGAGCCTGTTTAAGCTCATAAAGAGCTTTCTTGAGTTTACATACATGAGATTCTACATCATGAATCTCAAACCCTTCAGGTTGCTCTAGATATACTTCTTGTGCAATCTCTCCATTAAGAAATGTTGTCTTTACATCCATCTGATGTACTTTCCATCCTTTTGCTGCTGCAATGGCTAAGACTGCTCTTATTGAGGTATATCTGGCTACAGGTGCAAAGGTTTCTTCATAGTCAATTCCTTCCTTTTGTGAGAACCCTTTGGCTACAAATCTAGCCTTGTGTTTCTCAATGCTGCCATCTGTATCATGTTTGATCTTGAAGAGCCATTTAGAGGAGACAACAGATTTTCCAGTTGGCCTAGTGATAGGGTTCACCTAGTGTGCTCAATACTTCACCTAGTTGGTGTTCCTCAATCCCACCAACTCACTAGGCCTAGTTGCTCTCTAGACCTCCAAGTCCTTCTCAGTCTCTCCTAGGGATTGATTCTTGACCATTCTAAGGTGTTTGCTTCAAGTGTTTTGGCTAGAAACCCTACCAATTCATAATACTTCCCATGTGCTCAATTATGGCTTCTTGGCTTCAAGTTGTCAAATTGACCTCCTACCATTGTGAGATGATGTAGAGGTGTGGAGGTGTCTTCTTTTATGTTTTGAATGCATTTAGGGTCCATTTGTGGTTTGCAATCATTAGCTTTCTTACCGATTTCAAAATCTTGCCTAGAAAAGGGCTACAAGGGATTAGCCCTATTAGGCCTCCAAAATCCGATTTTCTAGGGCTTGAAGGAAAACGGTCCAAAAGACCCCCTAACAAGTTTAGTTTTTCTTCAATGATTCACCTAACCTCAAGAGATTTTTGGGGTTTTGGCTTCTTGTTTCACCGTACAATATGCTAACCCCAAAATTAGGGTTTTGAAGGGTTTCTAGGTCTTCTAGCCGGCAGTGACTGGTCAAGTTGGTGTTTGGGCATTAAATGACCTTGTCAAGGCTTCTCCTTGCATTGGCAACTCTGTCCCAACTCCATGGACCCCTCCAAAAGCTTAGATGGTGGTTTGGCATTCACTCCTGCACTTAGCACTTCAATTTCATCTTATTTCCTCTAGCCAGGTTGCTCCCGGACTTGCCTAGAACAAGGTGACAGTCATATTGAAACTCATCTCCAACATCTGCCCCTACATATTTACAATGTACAGGTGGTTGCCCTTCATGTCCCAACAAGCCGTGATGGCAGCACGTGTGGAACTCATGGGGCAACCATTTTTACATAAAACTGCTATATACAAGCCAAAATTGGCTGTTTGCAAACCAAAGCAAGAAAACACTAATGAAAACTATCTACAAAGCTTGAAATTGAACCAAAAATACTGTAACACACTAGAGAAACTCAATCCATTGCTGGATCAATGGATTCAATCCATTTTCAATTACAAAATGAGTAAAATCAAACCAAAATGCTGCCAACTAGTTTGAAAATGAGTAGTTTCAGATTGTTGAATTTACATAACACATTCTCCAACCTTGGTAACCATGCAAGAGAGGGTACTTATAGTTTTCCTATGTGTGAAGTCATCTTAGGGCGTAGGACAATCCCTAACTCCACCGCTAACCAATTTTTGGACAAAAGTTGTCATGACAACTTTCAAAAGTTGTCATGACAACTTGCAATTTTGGACCTTTTCACCTCTTGGTCTTCCCAACCTTTGAGACCTATTCTAAGTCATCACACATGAATTTTAAAACATTCCTAAGACTGATTTAACCCTCCCTAATGCCTATACCAAGTTTTGACACTTTTGACCATCAAGAAGGTCAACTACCTACTCAAACCCACTATTTACACAAAAATGCAAACCTAAGAAGAATGAACTCAACCTAGGCCTATATTGACTCAAAAAACTAACTCTTGGACCCTCCTGGAGTCCTTATTCACTACTGACTTGGCTAGGGTCAATACAAGCCAAAATTGTGAAAACTAGATAGCATAAGTCCTACGTGCTCTTGCACCACCTAGGAACAATCTCCCAAACATCATTTTTCATAATGGACTGGTATTCCTCAGACATGGCATTCTTCCATACTTGATGTTTAAGTGCATCTGATACATTAGTAGGTTCAGCTTTTGAAAGATCATTCATGAGGGCAACATAGTTGGTAAGTTTGTTAGGCCTTTTGCTTTCTCTGAAGGTTCCTAAAGGGGCAACATACTTCTGAGCATCTTCTAAAGTTTTGGTGGCCCATAGTGGTCTTTTCTTGAGATTTTCTCTAGGTGGGTTTTGTATTTCACATTCATTTTCCTCAAGGTTCTCTGTTTGAAGCTCAGGGGTAGGATCTTTATCTATGCTAGGGGCAGGAATATGGACTTCAGGTTCCATTGGACTTTGGGCTCTTTTGAAGGCTAAGTCTTCCTCAAAAATTACATCCCTACTAAGTTCAATATGCCTTTGACCAAGTATATAGATTCTGTAAGCCTTGGAGGTTTCACTATACCCAACAAGTATTCCCCTTTTTCTAGAAGGCTCTAGTTTTGATCTTTTCTCCTTAGGTACATGAAAATACACGGGGGACCCAAATATCCTAAGATGGCTGGTATCTGGCTTTACTTTAGTAAAAGCTTCCTCAGGAGTTTTATCTTCAAGATGAGAGTGAGGACATCTATTTTGTATGTACACGGCAGTGCTGGTTGCTTTTGCCCAAAGATTGGTATTGAGGTTTTGATCTAGGATCATAGCTTTGGCAGTTTCTACAATTGTCCTATTTTTCCTCTCAGCTAACCCATTTTGTTGAGGATTATAAGGTATAGTAAGCTCTCTTTTAAACCCAACATTTTTACAAAAATCTTTAAACAAATCTGAGGTGTAGTCCCCCCCATTGTCAGTTCTTAAGGTTTTAACTTTATTTCCTGAGGAGTTTTCTGTTAGTGATTTAAATTCTTTAAACCTATAAGGATCTCTTCTGATTCTTTACATTTCAGAAAGTAGATCCAAGTTTTCCTAGAGTAGTCATCAACAAATATTACATAATATAAGAATCCCCCTAAAGAGGATACAGACATAGGCCCACATACATCAAAGTGGACTAATTCTAAAACTTGCTTGTTTTCCTAGTACTATTTTGAAAAGAACCCTAAGTATTTTTACCTAGGGCACATCCCTTGCATGCCCTTGAATGATACTGCTTTAACTTGGGTAGACCTATGACAAGGTTTCCCATTGATGATAAAGCTCTAAAATTCAGGTTACCTAGTCTTCTATGCCAAACTTCATTAGCATCTGCAACTTCATGGATTAAGGCTAGATTGGGCTTTGTGCATAGCTCATATAAGTAGCCTTGTCTTTGACCAATGGTTTTGGCTTTCTTAATGGAGGAATTTCTTGGCCAAGCCAACACTCTATTGTCCATGAAGGTCACTCTGTACCCATTATCCTCTAGTGCTGAGATGGAGACTAGGTTTCTTTTGATGGCTGGTACATATAGTACTCCTTTAAGCTGCAATGATATCCCTGACTTCAGTTTGATGGTGCAAATTCCAATTCCTCTGACTGGATGTGTAGAGTCATCTCCGATAGTCACTTCCTCATCAGTCTCCTCTACCATTGAGTCTAGCACCTCTCTAAACCTTGTAATGTGTCTGGATGAGCCATAGTCGATCACCCATGAGTTAACCTTGTTTGATGCTTGGTTTGTAAGTGTTGAGTAGAGTACATACTTCTCGAAGTCATCTCCTCCCTTTGATTTTCCAGTTCTGGCAAATGTGGCTCGTTGTTTAGCTCTTTCCGGACATTTAGCAACATAGTACCCGAATTTGTCGCCCCTGAAACATTGAATATGAGAGAGATCCTTCTAGGAGGTATTCTTGCCTTGACGATTTTTCCTCTTCCTAAATTGTTTCTTCTTGCTTTTCTTATTGGAGTTTGTATTTAGGACTTGGAGATCTTCATCCATATTCTTTTGTTTAATCCCTTTCTTATTTAACCTTGATTCTTCTTGGAGACAGTCTCCCCTTAACCTTTCAAACTTTGGAAATTTAGCCATTGCACTGATGCCTTGGACAAATGTTTCCCACATACTAGGCAACCCATCTAGAGCAATGAGTGTTAATTCTTTGCTTTGGATCTCATATCCAAGGTTGCTAGCTCATCCCTTAGGGTTGATATCTGCATGAAGTAGGCATTGACTGACTCCCCTTTGATCATAGCTATATGATTTATTTCTCTTTTTAAAGCCAAGGTTCTACTTGCATTGGATATCTTGAATGCATCTTCAAGTGCTTTGAACATGTTGTAGGCCGTTTCATGTTTCCCTATGATGGGCATAATATTATTCCTCACCCCATCAACTATGATTTTGATAGCCTTTTCATTTCCCTTTATCCATGTTGCTTTGTCAGGTTCAGTCTCAGGTTCTGTGGTTTCACCTTTTATAAATGATTCAACTTTATTTTCTCTTAGAATCATCTTGATTTTGAACTTCCATGCTGAGAAATCATCGCCTCCTCCGAGTCTGTCTTTGAATTTGATAGTGCTGGCCATTTGGAGAAATGTGATGTTGGATATATTCTTGACTTGAATTTAACACAAAATTGAAAAGCCGCAGGTTCGATTTTACTATAGCTCTGATACCATGTAAATGTTTTCAATTTTCTATTCAATGAGCAAGATATATAATGTTATTGTATCTTTCATGTAATTGTAGACTCACTATATAATAAACTTGATTATTATATTGTATGTTGCAGATGGAGAGAGCATTTATTAATTTCAATAATCTTCCAACATTCACCGATCGATATATATATATATATATATGCAAATAAAGGAGATCAAGCAATACCTTGACTGATCATGTCTATTAGACATGACCGATCAAGATATTACTTGATCGTGCCTCTTCAAACCATAAATGTGTTTAACCGATACCAATCGGTGTGTATGCAATTAAAAAATTAACTGATACTAATCGGTATTCTGTGCATTACGATTTGTAACCGATGTTAATCGGTATTTAGGCATTGGTTAAGAACCCGATGTGGATCGGGATTTATATGCAAGGCTATATATAAATCGAGGAATACGATCACAGCAAGATCGCATATATGTGAATATCTACATAAGTCTTGAGTTATTGTGCATGCGATTATTGGTATAAAAACGAAAATAACATATCGAAGAGTAATTATAATAATCATGAGACAAAGGAGTGATGACTGAAGTCTTATCATAGTCTATCGATGAGATAGATGATTGAATGAGAGACTTCATTTATCTCTCATTCAATCATTTATCTTACCAAGGCTATCATGTATCAATAGGATTTGGGCACCAAATTTGAGTTTCGAAATTGGTTTCATATAAGCTTGGTTTTGGCTCCAAGATTCATTCTTTTTGTTGCAGATTTTATCAAATCTTTTACTCGTTTCTTCAATGGCTGATAAACTAGTGGAGGAGACCGTAGAACAGAAGTTTGAAAGTTTCCAGGTGATCTAAGGATGAGAGTCAAAGGATTACCAGGTGATGTAAGACGAGAGTCAATGATTACCAGAGTATGAGATTATCATTGTGCTGAAAAGTTAAGATCTCTAGTTTTGCAATTTGTTTGTAGAAGTTCTTTGGGGCTTGAGTATTCATTTATTGCAGATATTTATAACAGATTTGTGGCTATAGCTTGCTGTTATTCCATTGTAAAATTAGTCATTATATCATAAGAAACCCTTGTAAGTTTGGGAAGCCTTCGTGAAGGCTTGTGAGCTTGCAATATATTTCGAGTTTCATATTTGCAGCTTTGCTCATAGTTTTTGGATAATTTGTAGCAGATGTATTTTGCTATTTATAACAGATTATGACAGCAAATATGATGTACTTCCTGTTGGTGTTGGAAATAAGCCACACCCGGACCGACGATGGATTGGTCCAAGAGGGGCCAGTAGCTCAATGGTAGAGCACTCCAGCAGCATATGGAAGGTCCTAGGTTCGAGTCCTAGCTGGTCCATGTCTCAACATGGTATCAGAGCTAGGTCCAGGCTAGGAGCCCCAAGCACACGAGAGGTGTGGCTTAAGGGGGGGTGTTGGTGTTGGAAATAAGCCACACCCGGACCGACGATGGATTGGTCCAAGAGGGGCCAGTTGCTCAGTGGTAGAGCACTCCAGCAGCGTATGGAAGGTCCTAGGTTCAAGTCCTAGCTGGTCCATGTCTCAACACTTCCATGATAAAAATCTGTGATATTTCATAATACATCAATTCAATGAAGTTGGTTGCATTCTGAGGGTGTTTCAGTGTCCATTCCTAGAAGATAGCTGCATTATTTCTATTGATTTACAAAGTCTTGATTAAAGAAGTTTATCAAAGTGTCAGATCTGATAGTTTTTTTTCTAAGGTACATTACAGTGGTATTAAAGATTCTGCTAGGCTAAGGGTTTACACACTTCTTTTAAAAAGAAAGAAGAATTTGCCAACTTAGAGGTTCCTAAGTTGTAGATCATGGGATTTTTCTTCAAATCTCTTTTGAAGAGTTCAACCAATGACATTTTAGTGTCTAAAATTTCTCAATGGTTTGATGATTATTTAAAGAAACCTAGATATTTTAAGGCAGATCATACATTTTACAAATTTGCAGAGCTTATAGGAAAAGTTTTACCTCAAGAAGGACAAGTTAACAAAAAATTTGAGGAGTATCTTTCAGAAGATAGATTTGAAGTACCATTTCATGATTACTTCATGAGAAGAAGGAAGGAAGAAGATAAAATGGTTAAGGCTGCAATTATCAAAAATCAAGAAGAGAAGATGAAAGAAGAGATTCATGACATATTTGAGCTAGACAAGGAGGAAGAACAGAAAGATTGTTTCCATCAAGTTGAAAGTAAAAATCTTTTGGTTGAGGATATCAATTCCCTTTTTGATAATCATACGTTTCAGTCTAGCATTGATGAAGGCAAAGATGAAAATAACAATTTGCAAGAAAAGATGGAACAAGAAGATGAAAATATTATGCTATTAGAAGTTTCAGTATAAGAGCTTGACGATTCTAGAAATGAAGGTAAGAAGTTTTCTTGGGACAACCTTAAGCTGGATGCTTGGATTCACAAATATTGAAAACGTTGAGATTATCTCAACAATATCTATCATGGAAAAGAGGGATGCGCATATGGATTATAGCACCAAAGTAGCACAATGGAAGCATGATGATGTTACAAAGAGTGGTTTCTGAAGGTATGAAAATATTTCAGACTTGTCACTTTCTTTACAACAAAATTCTTGTCAATTTGGAGAGCATGCAAAAAGGGGTAGATCATTCTCCAAAGTGCTTTTATGTATGGGATCCAAGTGATGTTTTGAAGATTGAGATTCAATGAGGCATCATTGTTAACTTCTCCATCGATTGCATTTGGAATCACATGGGTTCTTTAATGCATACTCACCACATGGTGGAGGATAAATGTCCATAGTTTTTAAAGCATTCATGGGATCTAGGTATCATCTTTGAAGACCAAATTCTTGGTGATAGCCAGAAGGAGGTCACCAACTTGGGATGCTTGAAGCTTAGTCATGCTAAGAAAATTTGGTATCATTTTCATATTCTATATTTCGTGATTAATTATCCTTTGGTAATTTGGGTCTCAAGCTACCCACATGATGGAGGTTGCATGAAGAAGGATATATTACAAACCTCTAGTATCATGAAAGGAAGCATATTGTTTTGGATTGATCAAAAGATGTATAAAGACTCCTATATCATGGGTCTAGGAGCTTCAATGATGTGGTTGAAAGAATATTGGGTGACAAACCTTTCATACTTTTTGGTTGAAAGAATATTGGGTGACAAACCTTTCATACTTTTTGGTTGAAAGAATGTTGGGTGTTTGCCCTTCTCCTTTGGCACTTGTCTCTTAGCCTCCAAGGATTCCTCTTGTTCCTTTGATTGCTCCTAGAGAAAAAAGAGGAAAGGTGTCTGTGGAAGAGTCTATAGTCCTTGCTTCCATGGCACCTCAAATTCAAATTTCATCAGTTGAGCCTTTTCTTTTGCTGACAAAAACATAGATGACTCCCCCTATGATGTAGGATGCTATGGGGTCTTCTCAAGCTTTTGCTCTTGGAGACCATCTACGTCGAAACTTTTTTGTACGTGAGCATAAGCGTCGTTGATGGGTGATGGCTCGAGAGCGTGAGGTTGCTTCGAAGAATAAGGGTGAGTCTTTAGTTTTCACTTCTTCTTTCGTTCCTGTTCCAATTTCTGTTACTCTTGCTATCTTTGCATCTGTTTCCGCTCCATCTTTTGTGTTGCTTCCAACTACTTTGGGGGTTCTTAATGAGCCCTCGCCCTAAGTGGGTGCAGGTGTTCATTGTTGTCCTCATTTTTGTTTCCAAAAATGAAGGACCACTACGTCGAAATTTTTATGAAAAAATGAAAAATTTTACTCTATGGCATGCTTCCTGAGGCAGAATTTCGACTAATCCTTGGATTGGCTTAATCCTCAGTCCATTCTCGAACTACGTTTCGAATTTTGTCCAATTCTGGGTTCGTTTGCTATGCCTTTCCTTCAATTTCAGGTTTTAAAACCTGACTGCAGGTGGAGAATTTTTTTCAAACTGCAAGTTTTAATGATATTCATTGTTTTGGTCTTTGTAGGGGAATTTTTGACTGATTACATGTGCACTTTTATTTCAAATATGTTACTTGTAATTTGTTTTAAGTTTCCCCTTTGTTGTTTTTTTCTTTTTATTGTTTTTTGGTCATGTTTAGTTAAAATAGGGATTTTTTGGCTCAGCTGCAAGTAAACTTGTAGTTTGGTCAAAAAACCCCTACTTTAATGGTTTTCACATGTAATAGGTATTTTAAATCCCCATTACATATGTGCAAGTGTTTCTAACTTCTTGTAGGGATTTTATTTCCTTTTTACAATTATTTTAAACTTGCAGTTTGCTTCAAAAAACCTGATTTTGCCTTGCAAGTGCATTTTTGACAATTTTAAACTTGTCATTTGTCCAAAAAAACCCGATTTTGGCTTGATAAGTGAAAAAGTTAAAAATAATACTTGCAATTTGTCTAAAAACACCCGATTTTGGCTTGTAAGTGGAAAAAGTGAAAATAAAACTTGTTATTTTCTCCCCAAAACCCGATTTGCATGATTTTGGGTAATTCAAACTTCTTGTTTGTCTCCCAAAACCCGATTTGCATGGAAAATGGATTTGTTGAAGATGTCAAAGCGATTTTTTGGGGAGATTTGCTAGAGATGCAAGGCGTTTAGGATTCTATCCTATTCTCACGCATTCACAAACACATTTTTCGCCATTGAGAGTTTATTATTACTGGTTTTTGGAGCTAAATCAGCAAAAATGTGGTTCTTTCAATCCACATTTTGGGCGTTTTTTACTCCACAAATCTGCAATCTCCTAAAGCGTTTTTCCCTCTCTCACCTAGGTGTGGAGTTTGGGATAAGATTTGAGCCATTTAATGATCCATTGATGATGCATTGAATACCACGTTTTTTGCAAAAACGTGATTCCTTTGGTTGCAAATTTGAAGGGTTTAAATGCCACGAATCTTTGATAAGAGGAATCGTTTTTTCTTTCCATTCTAAGGCGTTGGGATTTGAGGAAGATTTGACCTCTTCTTGTGCCTCCAAGTTTGCATTTTGCTGCCATATAAGACATTCTTGCAAAAACGTGTAAAGGGTTTGGCATTGCGGTTTGGGTTTGTTGAGCGGTTTTGCTTCTCCATTCCAAGAATTGTTGCATTATTGGAGAAGCATTTTGCATTTTTAAGAAAGGTATGCTCTCTTTCCTTTCTTTCCTTCATTTTATTATTTTCTTGTTTTCTTTATTTTCGTTCTTAGTTGCATTTTTGGCATGTGTTGATTCTTCCCCCAAAAATTGGTTTTTGTGAAAGAAATCTTCCCCTTGGTATGCAATTGTTGAATTGCATTGTTCTTCCCAAAATTCCCTCTTTACTTGTATTCGGGATTTTTAATCTCGATTACAAGTTCGCTGGAAATTCTTGTTCTTCCCCTACGGTTAAGGAATTTAACCATTTTTGGTTAAAATTCGAAGTTGAAAAGTGTAAAATACCCCTCCCTTGCAAATTCGGGTTTTAAAAACCGGATTACATGTTGAAGAGTTCTTCCCATTTTCATGAAAATGACTTTGCCGGATTTTCCCATTTCTATCCATTCATGTTCCCCATATCTGTACTTTCCATTTCCAGCATTTCTCGCAAGTCAAAATCTCATTTTTCGTCCATTTCTCCATTTTCGAATTTACAAGTGTACTTGTATTCGGGTTTTAAAACCCCAATTGCATGTATGTCCTTTCCAACTTGTATACTTGCGAAAATTCTCCCAAGATCCGAAATTGGTCAAAGTCAAGATTTTCCCATTTCTACATATTTCCCCTCTTCCTTTCACAAAATCGTGAAATTCAAGAATCAAAGTTTTACCCATTTGAAGAAGGAAGAATGATATTTGCAGCTGACTATGATGTTGCCTTAACTCTTTTAAGTCTTCATCACAGCATTCCAGGTTCACAATCAATGTCAGATTTGCCGACATTTCCAACTCCAAAGAAAATGAAATACAAATATGACAAATATCAGAATGAGGTTGCACTTTCCCAGGTTTCTTCTCCTTTGGATCGCATCAGAGACACAGAGATAGGGCACGTTGATATGGCAAAATTCATCAATAGGGTAGAAGATCCACAGGATAACAACTTGCAGCGGCTGTTGGACAGCCATATCCATCATGCATCTTCCTTCCTAGTGGCTGCCATAGAACCTGAGTTCGTTCTTGCATGCGCCCATCATTTTGACAAGGATTCAAGAGTCATCAAAAATGATGATGGTGAAGCTATAATTCGTCTTGATGCAGATACAATCGAGAAGGTCTTCAGAATACCTCCTGCACCTGTTTATATGGAAATCACCAAAGAAAGTGCAACAGAGTATTATGTGAAAAGGGAAAAAGATTGCAAGCGACATATAAATAGGTGGATCCAAGAGCCACGACCTTCCTTCTCAAGGTGGGCAAAGTTGTACCATTGTGATTTCAAATGGGAGATAGGAGACACCATCACTCTTCTTAGCAGGATGATGGGCCTTGAGCATTCCAATGTCTTTGAGCCATGGATGTGTCAATTCATTATGTTCATACGGCAGTCACATCACATTTCATGGGGTGAAATCATCAGCGATGCCTTGTGCGAACAACTTGCAGCAGTTCCTACCACCATGACCTTCTTCATGAATTCTTATTTGGTATATTTAGCAGCATCACTTAGACACTTTCCAGGTCTTTCTACCAAGGGTGATCGCTCGCTTATACCAGTTTGGGAATATTATGACCAGTTGCCATTGAAACCCAGCAGACTGCATTTTAGAAGGGTCCAAGATGCATTCTTCGGATATTTCATGTGTCAGTTTGACATGGATCTTAGGAACAAAAGAGTATCAGATGAGGCATGGGTCAAGGTATCTGAGTATGGGTGTTTGTTCTT
Organism: Cryptomeria japonica; assembly: GCF_030272615.1. Taxonomy (NCBI): domain Eukaryota; kingdom Viridiplantae; phylum Streptophyta; class Pinopsida; order Cupressales; family Cupressaceae; genus Cryptomeria; species Cryptomeria japonica. The sequence continues at coordinate 8,884,640 of NC_081415.1, read as the reverse complement.
GCAATTTCCCACCTTCACCTATATGAGGATTGGATGTTATGATGGTCAGCCGTACATGCTTCCAAGATACCCAACCGATAAGATAATTCTTATGGAGTTGGGAAGACAGATCATGGCTGTTCATACTTTTCAGTCTACTAGACACAAGGTTGGAATGAGGATCTCTACCACTAACCCATTAAAAATTGGTCGATACTCCCTTGTCACATCCGTGAAGGCTAAGGCCATGGAGGCTGAATTGCAGGAAATCAAGCTTAAGAGGTTCAAACCTAGAGCTGATTTTGATTATAGAGGTATGAAGGAGAAGATCAAGAAATCCTTTGTGCATGTTCATCGCATTGAAGACATTTGGGTAGATCTCCATATAGAAGCCGAAATTCTGAAGATGGATTACCACAGGGTCACTGTTGAGCAAATTGTTGACTTGAACTTGGCGGATATCCCACAAGGGATGATCGATGATAGACATATACTTGATCCTGAATACACTTCATGGAGGGTTGAGGAAGCTCCACTTCTTTTGATCCAATGGTCACACAAGGAGTGCGTCTCCATCCTTGACAGATTTCAGCCTATCTTGGCCAACACTAATGCATGGCTGAAAAGTAATGCTGTTAGACTTATCAAAATTAAGGTTGGTAAAGAAGATGATTCCACGGGGCCTCTTGGATGAAAGTCTGAGATTCAGATTGATAACAAGGAGGGTGCTTCATCTTCGGGCACAAGGATCAAGTTACGAGTCAGTCGCGCAGTAGTGCTTCCTCCTGAGGAGACGACTATTCGTGGGAAGGAGAAATCACGGTTCCATGTTCAGGTGATCGATTTGGATAATCCAGAAGAGGGGCAGCAATCTGACGATGCTCCTAAGTCTCCAGTTTCAGACTCGCCTCACGAGGTCATTCCTCTAGTTTCCATTGAGACGCCTCTTTCTCCTCCTAATTTGCTCGTAGATGAGTCTCCTCAGAATGCAGTTCCCATTTCAGCATATGAGCCTTCTCTTGATCGACAACAAGAAAGTGTGTTGAAAGTCCCTGAAGATAATCCCACTTGCATTCAGTTATCAGAAATTGATACTTCCACTTCTGGTTTTGAAGAATTCATGAGGCAATCTTCATGTTCATTGGTAACTGAGCAAACCGTGGTTGCTGTCCAAACAGATATTCCTCCTAGGGTGACCACGGTAATTCAAACAGAAACTGCTTCTCCTTTACCTACAGCTACTATTGGAAGTGAGTTGATGACTTTGCCTCCATGGCTTAGTTCTTTCACCCTGAAAAGGAAGAAGCAAGAGATCTCACCTGATGCCTTTGACTACCAGCAACTCAAACAGTCTAGATCCAAAGTTGCTAAGAAGGCCAAGACTATCTCTAGGGTAATTGTTGATAGTAACAAGATGAAAGTAGCTGAAATTGTGGAACCTATTGCAGATAAGCCAGTTGATGAAATGTCAGCTGCTGATTATAAGGTTACAAGGATAGAATTGGGCAAGCAAACACATGAGGTCATTAAACATGATGCTCAGTTTTCTGTTGCTTCACTGGTGCAAAGGTGTGACGATCTTCTTGCGAAGAAAGACAAGCTAGAAGAGGAAAACCGACAGCTTATGGCAGCCATTCATAAAATCACAAAACCTACTGCTGAAGGGAGTAACTCCATAGGTTCTTTTGGTTCCCAATAATCGATTTGTGGAGTGGAAAGGGCTGCTCAGAAAGTACAAGCACTGGACTCCTGGGTTGATCAGCTTCATGATCAATGTGTACAAGTAGTGAAAGACATTTTTCAAATAATGTCTAAGTTGGAAACCATTGAGGAGAAACGGGATTAGACTTCTAACACTTTCAAAAAGAATCTGGAAAGTGTTGAGAAAAGTTTGGCAATCTGGCGTACCATGCCCCAACAACAGCTGAGTATTTTGCAGGAGCACGCCATCATCTCTTCCAGGGTCATGTACTTGGAATTTGAAGAACTCATGGAAAACAAGACCCTTGTTCTTAAATCCCTCATTGAGGAGATTGATGATGCAAGGAGATTTCGGGATGAAGTCTATTGAGGTATTGTCTCACATTGTGAAAGGGCCTCTTGCAATATAGTAAGTCAGGATGGAGAGCTGATTCCAGAAGAAGAAGTTCTTGCTGATTTACAGATGAGGATTCATAATGAATGGAGAAGTGAACAATTCTCGGCAGCTTCAATTCAAGCATTGATGAAACACCAAGCCTTTTTGCATGAAATCCAGTCTATCCTGGATAAAAACAATTCCGCGCTCCTTCGCTATCACGACACTATTGTGAAGACTATGGTTGTTGCTAAGAACACCCATGAACTGAATCCTGAGGAATTGCAAGCGAGCATCCAAAAATTTCAAGGATTTGTGTCTTCACAAAATGCAACTTAAGTGTTTTTCAACACTTAGTTCAATTTTCCCTCTTTTGTAATCTTTAGTTGTAATTTTGTTTTGACAAGTTACATGTAAAAGTAATTTTTGTAAAATGCAAGTTACACATTACTTGCACTTTTGTAATTACATGTAAGACAACTACAAGTTGTGTTTGATTAGGACTGTAGTTGGAATAAGTCTTAGTTAGTTAATGAAGTCTCAGTTATTTATTGAATGAGTCTTGGTGGTTGAGAGAATCTCTCAAGTTAGTTGGGATCCTCCCACCTTTTTCTCAAGTCTCCTCTTCTATAAATAATTGAGGGGTCTATTGTAATTTTTATCTTTTGGGAAAGCAAGCAAAAACTCCGCCAAATTTACAACAAGAAGTCTTTGAGCTTATGTATGTGAATTGAAGGTTTTGAAGAATAATAAAGAAGGGTTACTCAAGTTTTGAGTCTTTGAGCTACAAGTTTGAGTTTGACTCTTTTTATTTATTCTATGCAAAGTGTTTCTAAAGGAGCTTAGTCCAATCTGATTTGAAGTCTTTGAGCTGCAAGTAGAGAAGATTAATTAAAATAGGAAATCTCTAGAAGGAGCAACAAGTCTTTGAGCTTGCGTCTATTCTTGAGGAAAAATTATTGTTTGATAAGAAATAGCAGCAAGTCTTTGAGCTTGCATTAATTCTTGTCTTTGTGTTAAAAGAATAAATCATTCCAGTCTTTGAGCTGTTGTCTTTTATTCATTGTAAAATTTAGTATAGCAAAGGGTAGATAGGACTTCCAATAGTCAAGTCTTTGAGCTTGATATTGTTGTCCCGTCCCGAAGGAAGTGACGGAAGTCTTTGTGCTTTCAGGAAACTTCATTTCCTTTCTCTCATTTTACTTAAAAGTGGTTATTACTGTTCATATTCAATCGCTATCCTTTTCTGTGAAGAGAAAAGGATATTGTCTTTCTTGAAGAAAGAAGGAAGATTGCTGTACCATCCTGTTTTTATTTTAGTTTTAGTTAGATAGGGGGAGCCTTCCCTTAATTAGGAGAGTTTTTATTCATGTGCTGTGGTTGAAACCACAATTTTGTATATTTCCCCAAGTGTACAAAATTTTCAACCAACATTCATTTCTCTCTCTTTAGAGCTGTCTCTTGTCACCTCTCTTATTGATGTCCCTCCATTTTTGCAGCCCATAGACGTGCTTCTTACATAGGTGGTGTCTAGCGTGGGCTTATTTGCTCCTCCCATTTCTTCTTTGCATCTCCATCACAACTTTCTTGGGATCCTCTAACCTGTCATGGCTGATTGAAGGTCTCACTTGAGTTGCCTAAGCGTAGGGCCCTATTCTTGAGTTTCATCGTAGGAAGTTAGCTCTTGTGACTTATTTGTTTGCATCAATTCTTGTTATTGAGGCTCTACCTTCTTTAGGGTTTGTCACCACCCCTCTTTCAAAGGTTGACAATAAGGCTCTTGCTTCACAGCCTCTAGCTGAGTCACCTGCCTCTTCTTTAGAGTGGTGCATGGTTGACTCTCTAGAGATCTTGATGTTGTGAACTATCTTCACACAATCAGTGACTCTTGCCTCATAGGAGTTATTGGATGAGAATGTTGAGATAGCCTCAACCTTGACTCTTGCTATTGGTGAGATGCCTAGCATTACCCTAGTCATTGTACCTGTTGTGACCTATTGCAAATGGGGACCCCCTATTTTTTTTGTTTCTTTGGGTTTTGCTTTGGCATTGCAGTTGCTAATCACCAATCTTGTTGCAAATGAGGAGTTATCATCTCGGGCCAAGTAGAGAATTAATGGTCAAATCAGTGTTTACATGTTGTCAAAGAGCTTAGAAGGTCTGAAGGATGAGGATCGCAATTGCTTTGGATCATTTCTAACAACTTGCTATTTTTAGAAATTTTTGCTTTTTTGTTTTTTCTTTTTTTTTGAAAGTGGCATATGGGTTTTGTTCCTCAACTCATTTCATCTCTGCCCATGTCGGAATTTGAAAATATTGTCTCTAGGTATAAAAAGCAGGGCTTCATTTTCTTTTTTTGAGATTAGGGTTTTGTTCCTCGGGTCATTTCAATCTTGCCCATGTCTTCAGATTCAAATTTTTTTGCCTCCAAATGTAAAAAGCAAGGGTATGATTTTTCTGCATTTTTTGAGATTAGGGTTTTGATCCCCAGGCCATATCATTACTGTCCATGTTCTCATGATTGAAAAATTTGGTCTCCAAGGGTAAAAAGCAAGATGGAAACCCTAATTAGGGTTTTGTTCCAAAAAAGCATTCCTCAAGTCATATGATCAGTACCCATGCCCTCAGAATTGAAAAATCATGTCTTCAAGGAAAAAAGCAAGAACCTAGGGTTTTGTTCCCGATGAATCAAGTTCGGCTATGGCAGATGATATATGGACATAGCAGCCCAAATAAATGTGTTTGGAAGGAAAACTGAAATCAAGAGCAAAATTTGCCTATGGCTGTCCAAGGAAACATGTCCAAGCTTCATAAAATTCGCCCATGGTAGGAGACCTCTTAAATTTGCCCAAGCTAAGGAAGGAAGCATTAACATGACACAAACAACATGAAGTCTGCCTTGGATGATTAGCAGTCAAGTCCGCCCATGTCAAGGTACCCTCAAGTCCGCCTAGGCATGTTGGAAGGTGGCAAAGAATGCTTGAAGTCCACCCATGCACAAACAAGGTTGGCAAGCGCATGTCAAACTCCTACCTTAGGTCAACTAACCCATGGAAAGAGTTAACTAAACTCCGACCTGCAGTGAGCATGACGAACAACAAAGTTGACACATGGTCTTCCAAGTCCGTCCCTCCTAAAGCAAGACAAACTTGTCCAAGACCCTTCCAACTCCGCCCTAGACATGGCACATGAAGTGTAAAGTCCGCCCTTGATAGATTGGAAAGAGGTTGGCAAAATCTGTCTAAGGCACAAGCAAAGATGTCCAAGCCTACTCCAAGTCTGCATTGGCTAATGAAGAAATTGTCCAAAGACCTTGAAAGTCCGCCCAAGACATAAAGCAAGGATGCCAAGTTGTCCATCAAACCCGCCCTAGCAAGATAAGTTGGCATAAGATTGTCAAAATCCGCCAAGACAAGGGGAAGGATAACTTAGGAGGAAGAATTACACACAAGCAAAGCAGTGTCAACACATGATCAAAGTCCACCCTAGCAAGCTATCCTTCAAGTTCGACAAGACATGGAAAATAAAGATTAAAACAAGGTTGTCAAGACACCTTCCAACTCCGCCTTCATCAAAGTTGGCTAAGACTCTTCCAAGTCCGCCATGGAGAAAGAATAAAACAAGCCTATCAAAATTCACCAAAGAGAATTGTTTGGAAAGAAAAATGACAAGAATGTCTAAGAAACTCCAAAGTCCGCCATCTAGCAGAGAAAAGAAGTTGGCATGATGTCTTCCAAGTTCGCCCCAAGGAGATGTCCACACTTGAGCAAAGTCCATCAAGGAAGAAGTAGATAAAATGGCAAAGCATCTTCAAACTCCGCCCTGTCCAAGCATGTGCCAAGTCTGCCTTGGCAAGGAAACCATCAAGACAAGCAAGCTGTCCATCAAGCCTGCCTTAGCATGCCTAAAGATTTACAAACTCCGCCTAGCTTGAAAAAGCATAAGAAGGAAAACAGGGAAAAGAAAGTTAGCAAAGGTTTGAAAGATGAAATCAAATAAAGAAAAAGCCTTGTCCAAAGAACAAAACACATTAAAACAAGGTGGCAAGACTTCTTCCAAGTCCGCTAAAGAATATGGCAAAGAGCTTTCAAAGTCCGCCCATGATGGGAGGAGGTTGGCAAAGATAAATTTGAAAAGAAGATTGTCCAAACAAAGACAAAGTCCACCTAGGCAAGGAAAGGTGGTGGTTTGGCATGATAAAAGACAATTAAATTTTGCCAAGGTAAATTGATCAAACACAAGTTGTCCAAGATGAATTGTACGAGGTTTGCCAAGCAAAATAAGACATTAGAACTTCCAAGTTGACTAGGCATAAATGGAATATGTGAAGATGCCTAAGCTAGATGAAAATTCGCCCATGACCTATGTGTAAGACACAAAGACTATCAACTTGCCATGGCAAAGCAAGAAAATGGCTAAAGGAGAAACAATTTTGACCAAGAAACACATAAAATCAAGGGTTAATTAACTAAATGGGTTGGAAAATAAGGCTCGACACTTGGAATATTTTCCAAAATGAATTCAACACAGAGAAATTTTCAAAAAAAAGGCCGTGTGGAATATTCCACAACAAAAAGAATCAAATTTTGACTAAGTGTTGGAGAGGAAACAGGAAGAAAGAAGGACAAAGGCGAAAATTAAGAAGAAAATGAATAAAGTTCTTGTCCAATGGTGGAGTTTGTTCAACTCAGCACAAGCCAGATCCATAATCGAAGGCAAATCAATAGGCAAATTGTGTCTGAGCATAGAAATGGTCAAAATCTTGGCTAGGAACTGGAGGATCCACATGAAGGTGTCACAAAATAAAATTGACTAGCCAAAATTTGGCTGAGTATAGGAGATACTTCACAAAAAATAGTTCCAATTTCCTTCATTGTGGCATAGGTACAGTGGCATTCTTCTCCAAATTCAAGTCACTTAAAAAGAATTTCCAAGCATCAAGAAAGAAAAATCTTCAAACTTGGCAAAAATATACAAAGAAATTCCAGATTTCTTGAAGGATTTCATCTCCCAATCAAAATTAGATGGTGGCAAGAAGACTATTCCAAATGAATTTCCATACAGGCAATTTTTCGGCACAAATTGGAGAAATCAAGGAGGACATTCAATTGTTCCAAGTCACATGTCCAGGGTAATTGAACATTTTGCCTCTCAACAACAGAAGGGGGTGCAATCCTAAAAAATAGCACCTTGTAACATTTGTCTTGCGTGCACACGATATTGATTTTATTTTAGGAAACTCTAGGTTGTCTTAATCTCGACCGTTGATTGAAGATCAATCCTAGCCATTGAATTGTAATTGGGGAGCCTATAAATTGAGCTCACCCCCTCATTTGTAAATCATGGGAGCATGTTGCAAAACATGTTGAGATACGCAATTGTTGCTTAGGATTGCCAAAATAATAAGTAATACATTGTTCGAATTGATGGTGATTATTTCCCTTATTTTGGAGTCTTCATGGTTCTTATCCCTCATCGTAGTTTAGATTTTATTTCAAGTTGTTAGATGAATGAAGGATTTGATAGTTTAGATTGGTGAAACTTTTGCTCATACTTTTGTTGGATGGATGATTTTCATTCAATGTGTAAAGTTAGCCTGAGCTTTGATGTGGATGCTTAACTTCTACTTTGAGTAATATTGTTCAATTGTTGGTATTATTCATGTGTGAAAATATCGAGCACAGCCTTAGAAGATTGCACATGCTTTGCATAGTTGTCCTAACTGTAGAGAAACAAAGTATTGTTATTGGTTTCATCCAGTCTTTACCGTCTCTTGAATTCTTAGGAATAGATTAGAATTTCTAAACCCTTCTCTCATTTTCAGTTTTCTTGAAATCCATGATCCAAAACCCAAATGATAGATCTTCATTGTGAATTGAATAGGCCAAGCGTAAGTCCCCCTTGTATTTCAGCACACACTACCCAAGAAGCTATCCAACACAAAGTCGCCAATTCGCACATATAGACCTTGGAGTCGTCTTGTGGTCTTTCTCGCAATCTTGGCACGAGTAGTGATTTTGTTCAGGAGAGGATAGAGTATCCTTGGATATTTTATTCTAATGTTCGGTATATGATAAAACGTACACCAACAGTTTCTCTTCCGGCTCATCCTCCCTCCCCTTATGATCAAGATTGGGAAGATGATGATCTGCTTAGGAATGATTACTAGAGCAATGCTTCTCTAATTTCTATATTAGAGTGTGTTTGTTGTTTTGTGGCCCCCCCTAGTTGTCTTTATATGTTGTGCTCTCCTGAAGGACCTAAGTTACTTCATAGGTACTTGGATACATGGGATAAAATCTGTTGTACACTTTCTCTATTTGTTTCATCATCTTTCTTTTTGTCATGTCTTGACTTTTGACATTCAGGAACGATGGGGGCATTTAAGCCTTCTTCCATGTTGACCCAATTTTTTATTTTATCTTTATCTTCATGTGCTCTTTCTCAAATCCCAAAACTTTGGGAATATGAAGAGTAATTCACATGCAATCATATATATGCTTTAACTTCACTGCTACAAATTCTACTGACCTAGAATATTTGTATCCCCCTTTCTCTTTACGTTTTTGCGGATGTTGTAGGTATCATGTGCTATTTGTTGCAAGATAGCATTCCATGGAGACATCTTGTTATGCTTTCATGACATATCTTTTCTCCTTAGAATGATTTGTGCTCCTTTCTATGTAACACACCTCATTCTAAGGGGGCCTATCATATTTGTATTCATGATCATATTTATTTCAAATCTCTTATCACATTTCTTTTTGAAATATGTCTGCATTCAACTATCTAGCATAACACAACTTGCTACCCATACCGACACTGTCTAAATTGATCTTGTCTTAATGATCACTGTCTTATGATCTATGCATGATTGTTGATCGTTTTTATGTGTAAATTTTTGTTCATCTAACATGTTTGTTTGCAGCTAACATGTTTGTGATGATACAACTCAGCACTGTCTCATGAAGGATTGAATCAGGTTTCTTCCCTACATCTCGGGTATAACTCTCTTAACTCTTCTCTCTCTACTTTATCTTGCATCTCTTTTTGATATGCTCACTAAAGTGGGGGTAAAATGAACCATCATCAATTGCACTTTGTGCAATTTCATGTTGCAAAGGCCTTCACTTTAGCTGAATTGAAGACAAATATCGAACTTCCATGTCATTATCTTGCCTTGCCATCTGTCAAACCTGTTTTCTTGAGCATTTGGTCCAGATTATGCATGGACACATGCTCCCCATAGAGACGTCCGTACATCGTGCATTCATCCTGCGAATATCCATGATTTAAGGTGGTCATTGGGATGTTACACTTGCTAATTCTAGCTCGCACTAACGTCAGGATGACTTTCAGTCCCTTTAAACTTGCCTTTTCACCACATTTTCACTCTCTAACATTTTCTTAGATACTTTGGGCACTCTCTCTCGCATTTGTGAAGTTCTCACACTCTCAATCTCTTGCAATTTCTTCCATTTCCCTGTCCATCTCATCTCCATTATTGTTCACATCAAAGTTTTGTTGACTTGGGAAGCTTACGCTCTTCCTCACTCTAGCAAGTTCTCGATTTCTAGTGTTAGAGGGAAGTGTTCCCTTTCCGGGTTATCTTGTTTTCATTGTCTAGCATATCTATTATTTTATCATTATTGTTTATCTCTCGTTACATCATTTTATTTCTTTTAATGATATCTATCTATCTGGTTGTCCATGGAGGTGAAAACACCAAAACGAGGGTTTGATTGTGGCAATCCTTTAATCACAGCTACTCAAACATTTTGTATTTGGTCATATGTCTGCAGATATAATGAAGAAGACTGTGGAACATGCTGGAGGCTTCATAACAAGGACCCTTTGAGAGTAGTTCTTTGTTCTTCTTGTCTTTTTGTCAATCTATTCCACTCTATTAGCTTCTTGTTTAGTACTTTCATTATAATTAGAACTCAGTACGATACATTGGTCATTTTGCACCTTCCAGTACGAACTTTTGTACCTCGTTCGTATAGGACATTTGCATGTCGTGCTATCATCCTTGACCTAAGTGTGCATCGTAGGCAAAGAGCATACAAAGTTGTCCAGGTGGTCTTCATAGCCTATGTTGTTGGCCTCTATGGTCTATGTATTTTTATCTGCCAACATCTCAGAGTACACACTTTTTTCATCTCAATGAACAAACTTAGAGGTCATAGTGCCCCGAAGGTTTGTTTAGAGTGGAGAGTTGGATTTCTAGTCCTTGTGGGGTCTGACCACCCTTCGTAGCGGTTCGATTTTCCTCCTCTGCAGGGGACAAAAGAGTGTGTGAGTCAAGGGATTTACTATAGGAAATTCAGGACATCGTGTAGTCTTTGAAAGAAAATTTGCAACATACACAGAATCAACAGAAGATGTATGTAGATCAGCATCGCACAGAGCATTCCTTTGAGTTTGGTGACATGGTGTACCTGAGATTACAACCATATAGGCAGTCCACTCTCAAGAAGAGTGGGTCGGAGAAACTTAAGCCATGTTTTTATGGTCCTTTTAGGATCTCCAAATGGATTGGAGAGGTGGCTTATGAGCAAGAGTTATCGACAAATAGTAGAGTGCATCATTTTTTTCATGTATCACACCTCAAAAAGGTATTGGGGTACATTGTAGTTTGTTCTTCTAAGTTGCCATGTCGGATGAGTGAAAATTGATTTTAATCCTTGAGGTGATTATTGACATTAGGGAACGCACTCTATAGAAGAGCATTAAAGAATATCTGATTAAGTGGAAGAATCTGCCAAATGAGGATGCAACATGGGAAAGTGAACAGATCTTGCAATATCGAAAGTTGAAATTGCTTGGGGGCAAGCAATTTTGGGGAGAGAGGACTGTGATGTCCCCTTCTTGAGCATTGACAACTTGGTGACCATTAGACTATTCAGCGGGTTCCCATAGGCTAATGTGGTGGGGGTTAGGGAACTCTTTGGGATTTGAAGACCTTGCAGTTCAACTTCTTCCATATTTATAGGTGTTTCTTTGAGCTCAGTGTAGCCAAAAATGCATAATGACACTTTCTGGGGCAATTTCAAATAGTAAACCTGTTCTTACTATTTTTAATAAGTCACCTTCACAACACTGACTTGGTCCCTTAGCATCAGTTGCCCCTTGACATGGATAGTTAATGCATTTAATGATTATTTGGCATATTTAATGGTCAGGGAAATTGTTTTAAATAATGATAATGTTATAAGCTAAATTAAATATTTAACTTAACGTTATTTTAAATATATTTAAGTGACTTTATAAGTGGCGTCTAGGGGACATAAGGAACTAAAAAATAAACTCAAGTTGTTTCAAAAAGGGGATGCCTACATGGGAGACATAAGAGGATTTTGATTAAATAAAATAAATATTTAATTCCCAAAGTTGGGCTTGGGATTTTGAGGGAGAAATAAAAAAATTTGAGGGAGCTCATTTTGGCATTAACGTTTTGGAAATTTGATGAAAGGATATTGCTGGTTGAATAGAGTTCTTCCAAGGGCTATGTGAGGACGAAAACCTTCACAGATGATATCTACTGCGGAAGTGAAAGATCTTTCCTGGTGGATTTGTAGGTTGTTTCATTCAGAGACTACATGAAAGCTTTGTTTCCAAAGATTTTTAGTTTATATCTCAAGTTTGTTTTGAAAGAGGATTCATTGATAAATTTGTAAGAACAAGGAACAGGTTGGGAGAGATTTTTTGCAGCTTTTCCTTCACTCATGCTGGCTGTACCTTTCCCTAGTTGGCCGTACACTTCAGCAAGGAGGACGTGAGGCTCTAGAAGCAAAATGCGTAGGGTTTTGGAGGGTTGTTTGTTCATTGGAGGGATTTAGAGGTTGCAAATTTTTTGGTATTCATTTTGGGAGTGGAGAGGTGTATTCTCTGATGTATGTGATGCCACTGGCAAGCGCCAGTGGCTGATTGCAGTCATATTTGCAGATTTGTTATGTATTGCAGCTTCTGGGTCTGTTTGTAATATCATTTTGAAGCTATTTGGTCTTTTGGGTATTGTTAGTTTCATTTTTCTTATGCTGTCCATACTTTATAATAAATCTAAAATCATTTCCAGCTTGTGGGTATTTTAAGTATTAAACATATTAGTGTGTATTTTCTCTAAGCATTATTGCAAAAATATCTATTTGTTGCATCAGTGTATTATCTCCAAAAATCTCATATTTGGCATTAAAAAGAAACACAAATTAAAAAAAACATAGGGTGCATATTAAAGGAATATCAAGTATTGCAAATGCAAATATTTGAATACTGCTACTAAGCCTCTTAAAGTTTACAGCACAAACAAGAATAGAGAGCTCAGATTCAAAAAGATTAGAATGTAGAAACTTATTGAAGTATAGTTATGTCTACCAGAAATGTTAGACCCCTATGACGAGAGTAATGCAGAACATGCATGTTCATTGACAAAGCTCTCAATAGGTCAGAGTTACAGCTCAGAAAACAGGTACTTCCTTTTCCAAACTTGTCTTTACTCCACTCCAAGTTGATCTTTGATCACTCCTTCCTATAAGGGAGAGTTGAGAGTAGATTTCCATAGCCATACCTGGATTTCTCTGCATCTGAACTGTATAATCTAGCTCATGAAAAGCATTTCAATATGCAAAACCCAATCCAGTTTCAATCCTTGAATATAGTCCCTAATTTTCAGTTCAGAATTCTCATGGCTGCTATGTAAGGAGGACAACAGTATTTCCAACCTCCAAATGGCACTTGGGACATACCACTTCATTGAACTTCCTCCCCTTGCTCCTAATAGCCAACATGCCCAGGCTGTTGAATTTGCAATGAGTCAAGAGGGAAAGGTAGGGAAAGAAGACATAAAATTTACATATTGCCCTGACCAAAATAAGTTAAGCATATAAAATTATTGAGGAAAAGTGTGTATATTATTTTTCTTGAAAATGTATTGCTCTAGTTGTTAATCAATTCAGCAGCAGAAAAGAGTGTCCTTCAACCATTAAGAATATCACAAGCAGCAAATTGAATCTGTTGATTGTCTGTCATAACTACCAAAGTTGTCAGAGTAGAACAGAAGTTATATAACAAATTCTAACGACTGAAAGAGCTAAAAGGAGGTTGAATGACATAGTACAGAAAAACAGTCAGCAAGTTAGTGAGAAATTTCATGTGGCTCGGCATTGATAAGTTTCCATTGAGGTCATCACTATGGGAGCAGAACAGAAGTCTTCATGTTACAAACTCCTTTCCCAAGCTGCTGCTCCTCATTGACTCCCTGAAGGGAATGAAACTGCTGCCATGGAAGACTCAGCCTCTAAATATGCAAGCCCTACCCCTTCTTTCCCTAACCTAGAGGGCGGAGCTAAGTTTTTAGTTGCGATAAGTGTTAATACGAAATTTGTGCTACTTTTGGTAAGTTTATGATTGTATGGGCAATTTTGTAAATATGCATTATCTTGTGATGTGAAGATCTCTCTTAGCAGAAGAAGTAATATCCTCTTCCCCAAGTAGATCGCTTGTCTTATGCGTTCATTGCTCTTGCTTTGTGGCTGGTTTTTGAGAACCGCTGGACACATCACGGTAATTTTGAAAGTTAAAACCATTTGGTTATTATCCACACCAATGCTGGGTGCTTTGTGAAAAGGATTTATTTGATATTGATACAACTGGACATTTAATTTAGAAATTAAAAAGAGATAAAAGGAAAAAAGACTTACAATGTCGGCAGTTGCTCTCTTGATAGCCTCAATGTTTGGACAGCATTTGCGTACATTCTAGCAATAAGGGAAAATAGAACGTTAGTTTCAGTTAGCAATCTATTATGAAGGCGACTATAAATATTGATACTAATGTAAGTAACAAAAACATCTTTAACTTTCAAGTCACAGTAAGATCCAAATGAGCACAAAACCCCTTTTAGTTCCGGAGGAGAATAAAAAAACAAGAAAATAGGTCAATTTTCCCTGAGATCTACAAGGAATTATAAGTTCTCACAATATCTATGTTGCTTTTTTTTCCTATCAGATATAAGTATTAGCTTGAAAAGAATTGTTATAAAAAGTTAAGTATTTAGCAAACATGTCATTTCTCCAAGCTTACCTGGCCTTGCCTGTGTCATAAGAGGGTCTTTTGTCCATTTCAATGACAATTATTTGTCTCTTATTGAATTATGATGTGATATAAGATACCCGCTTCAGAAAATAAATTGAATAGGATAGTAACAACTAGAATAATCTCCATCTCTAAGTTGGGAGAGCTAGTCACCTCTATTACAACCTTGGTTATTGTGCATAAAATGCAGAAACATTAACTGCATAATAAACTAATGAGGGTTTTGACCCTAGAATAATTTACCCTGAAATGAATACAGTTTCTTCATTAATGAAGGGGGCCTTATGATCATTATTGAATTTTTACAAAGCTAAGACATGAATAGAAAAGCCCTTTAGAAGATTTCATGATTGATCAAATAATCCCAGGAACACTAATTGTTATGGCAGTAGGTTGATCAACTATATTCAAACCCAATTAGGATGATCAAATGAGTGAATATTAACATTGTTAGTGCTTGTAAATGGGATTTAACAAATTAACTTGCCCATTGGGATGCCCCATAGAAAATAGTATCAAAAAACTACATTTCGCTTCATTATTCACAATTTGCAGTTCACTGGATATTCATAATAACACATTGGTTTGAACAGTCTGGGCTAGAAAAGAGTGATCTGCTTTTGCAAGGTTTTAGGGTTTATTTTTCATGTTCACAGATTGAAATTGAAAGAAGCATATGAAATGAGGAAAAAGTGATGCACGAACACAATCCATTTACACAACAGAATTTTCAGACGGAAATCCAAATAAAATACCCATGCAATGATTGTCTTTTATTATTAGATTTGGAATACTACGATTGTGCTGAATCATACTCTGTCACAGCATAGATGCCTTCAAAACAGAGATCAATCCACAATCAAATTGTTGCAGTTTACGAGAGAAAAATTTGGCAAAGGTAGCAATGGTTGACATAACCATATCCATAACTTCCCCATAATGACTAAATTATTATTTTTAAAAAAAAAGTGGATATTGCTATTTCCTCAACTGTTACTGATGGTAAAGCACCAGTTCTATTTCCTTAACAGCTACTGTTCTTGAATGGATTACTTGTTCCTTTGTTATGATTATACATCCTCAATGTGTTTTTGACATCAACTGTTGTCTTCTTTTCATAGTTCCATAGGGTCTTGGAATGGGGGATGACAGTGCTATACAAAACTTGAAAAATTAGTTATTAAAAAGTATAAGGAATAATAGATGAAACTTTGAAATATTAAACACATTGCATTGAGCAATAAAAATGCTGAATGAAAAATATATCATATTCAACATGATGATTATGTTCAAATTCAAATACAATTGGCCAATGACCCAATGCCACCTCCCATTTTTTTTTTCACTTATTACAATAATTCTTTAATGATTGATTGACTAATGAAGGTGCACATAATCAATGTTTTAAATGATACCCTGAAAATGATGGCATTATATTTTGCATGTAAATATGATAGTTTGATATTTCATTGAATGTTAATGATTTATATTGATAGTTGGATTTTACATGATTTTGTATTTGTTTGTTGTTATGTACTGATTGATGTTTCTTAGAATGTATGTAATTGATTGACAAGATTGAGCTAAATATTTCAGGAATACATCATTGCCAACACTCGAAAAGATGAAATTGTAGACCTTATTTTGTCGCAATAAAGAATTAAATAATCATGTTCAACCGATATTAGTGTAAGGCCTACTTTGAGTCCGTAAACAACACCTCTAGGTATGCAGCCTTGAAATATTAATTGAAAGGCAATAACAAAGTTTATGATAGGCTGCAAGCAGCCAAAATAATCTTCTTAATAGGTCGTGACAGACTTAGGCATGTGCGACAGCAACATAGTAATCTCTTATGCATGGTACAACCACCTTTAATAGAAAGGACGACAAGATTTCCAGATATTTATATACATAAAAACTATGCACAAGAGTATTGGTCAAGGTTAGCATGCAGTGATCCATAGTAATATCAAAACTTAGCAAGTGGTTCCCTTTATTAAAAAAGATATGGCCCACATTTAGTACAACACTCCAAGAATTGTACAAAGAGTATTCATTTGAATCGGTATCACCCTTAATAAATTTAATCAATGGTAGGGGAGAGGGACCAATAGTCATTAGGGCTAACTTTGTCAACATGTAGCTGTCACATGGAATATCGTAAGACCTCCTTTTTTTTAGAAATGTAAAATGGACACTTAACTATCTATGTAATGGGCACCCCCTGTTTGGCACTAAATTTATGTCCTTTTTACTTAGTGTAATTTTGTCAAACAGTTGGCTTGCAAGATGACTACTGGATTTTTTGGTTTTTGATTTGCAATAGGATAAATTGGATAAACTGATATATTATTGTAAAGCTTTCAAAGTTTATTCAATATAAAAACAACTAGACATATCAAATACCAAAGACAAGAAGATTAATGCTGATGGTATTTATTTAATTCCAACTTCAAGCATACAAATCAGATCTGAAGAATATTACAGACCATATGATAATAAACAAATTCAAACCTGAACTCGATGAGTATAGAACCTGCTGAAAACACTGTTCACACACTGTAGCTGCACTATTCACGGCACTGTAGCATTTTTACTATTCACGTGGCACTGTAGCAAAACACTATTCACGCGGCACTATAGCAAAACACTATTCATGCGGTACTGTAGCAAAAAACACTATTCACGTAGTATTGTAGCAAAATCACTATTCACGTAGTACTGTAGCAAAATCACTATCTTCAAATCTGCACTTTCAAACCCCTGTAAAAGCTTCATGCGAGAGCACCAGATGAAGCCCAATGTGTTTCTTGAATGAAAACACCATTAATCCTCCTGACTGTGTCTTTCAACAGCGAAGAGAATGCTAGCAAAGAGAGATTCCGTCCTCCAAGCCCAATAATCAGATCTCTACGAAATCCAACAGCATAACATTAATCTCATCCTAGCTTACCCCAAAAGAGAGCTCTCAACCTCCATTTATATCTTCTTCCTGGATGCAAAACATTTCATATCCTAAATGTGGGATAATACATTTTAGAATAAAATATTATTTCCCACAATGTACACATTAAAGGGAACTTTTAATATTTTAAACATTACTTTATATTCCCAACCTTATAATATAACGATAAAGTTAAATATTTAATTTAACTTTACACTTTATCGTTAAATATTAAAACATTGTTGATAATCTCTTTAAATCATTGTCGCCTTCAAATATTTTTTACTGATAATTATGCCAACCAGGGAAACACTAAAAATTTCAAGTCACTGCTTGGAGACTAACTTACTATAAATAGTAAGTGTCTAGAAACCTTGTCAGAGCAGCACCGATTGGCCTGAAACTGAAAACACCTAGGCCAAAACACCTCAGGATCCCACCAATGTCCTTGTTAGCCTTCGGGACCGTGTCAGAATAGGCTAACGACACCCCATATCATGTTGCGCTAAAAAGGGGACATTACAATCTACAACTAAGGTTTGAAGACATGACTCGTAATGCAACTCGTCAAAATAATGTGTCTAGTGTGAAGTGTCCAAAAAATGACTTTTTAAAGATTTGACCAAAACTTAATCTAAAAATCCCTAGTAGTTGAATAAACAAATATCATTTGTAATTAGTACAATATCATATTTTTATGTAGAATATAACTTATATGCAACTTAAATAGACCAAATGCCTATTAGTAATCATAAGTGTGTGTTATCTCTAACTTTTATATCCAACACCAAAGGACCAATAGTCGAACACAAAAAAATATTTGTTGTTATAAAAACAACATATTATTATATAAAATACAACTTATATTGAACACAAAAGGACCAATTGTTGAATGCTAAAACTTTTGGAAAATCCCTCACATTTCATGGGGAAAAACAAGGTATTTATTGTGTTCACCTTTTATATTTGTGATAAGACAAATTATTAATATGAAATACTCCAATGCATATACATTGCTACCCCAATAGTTGTACACATAAGAATAATATTTTTTCACTATGATAACAGTACTTGTTTTAGTGAGCATCTTATTTTATAAATGATAAACTTACAGTGGATAGTTATGATATTTTATTTGAAACAAAAAATGCTTTACTTCACTTGTTAATGAATGTATTTATGCCTTTTTTATATAACTGTTATCACTAAAACCTGCACCCCTATTTGCTAAGCTATCAACTCAGTAGGCTTGTGACACATGGGAATACTCCTAGGCCTGTGGGTTGCCTAAAAATTGGAGTGAGCCTCCAGAGAAAGTTGGTTCTTAGCTGGTTATCACCTATTTTTAACTATCTTAATGACTTGCTGAGAAAAGGGGAAGAAGGATTACATAAAAATGAATCTACTGTCTAACAGGTGATGCATCAAACCGAATATCTGAAAATTTGGACAAGTTGATTAACACACAAAATAACTAGTAACAAAAAGGAACTCTTGCACAACTCAAAAACTCATAACCTCTGCATTAATACTTCATAATAAGGCTGAAATATAAGAATCTCAGTAGGAGAAAAGATGCTTTCTCACAACTTGAGGTTACTCTTATAACTAGCATAACCTATGACCTGCAAATAATTAGAAATTCTTGCATATAGGTGCTGATAGAAACACAATCACACAGACAAAAGACATCACATGAACTACATCGACACTAAGCACACAATTACTAAGAAATCTGAGAAGGCAAAATGTTCTATTACTGTCAAAAGGTGTTACAAAGCTGTCAAAACTCTCTGAAACTGAGTTACAAACTCCTTTCTTCTGCAAAAGAACTCAGAAAATTACAATATGCAAGAAGCAAAAGGTAAGAACCCCCCTCCAATAATGAAACTTGGAGACATATATGCTTTCCAAAAAGCAGATAATGAATAAAATATCCCCACCTCCTCTTGGGCGAGCAGAAACATAAAGCCCACTTTTCAGGCCCTAAAACAGGTCTGAAAGGGAACACACTTGAGCAAAAGTCAAGTCAGCCCATGCCTTGCCATAAAAGCACTTGAATGCCCCAATAAATGACCCCAAAATATCTCTGACAAGCCTCCAAGCCTTCATCATTGAAAAAAATATCTCTGACTTGCCTATTAAATAAAAATAAAATAAATACCTCATAAAGTGATTTGAAATTAATCACTTACTCAAGCATTTGTTTTATTTTATGTTTACATTTAAAGTCAAAATACTATAAATGTAATGAGAAAACATATTTAATAAAGTGACTTAAAATTATCACTTTAATAAACATTTTTATTACTCCATTTATTAGTATTTTGATTTAAAGTGTAAAAAATAAAATAAAACAAATGTTTGAATAAGTGATTAATTTCAAATTACTTTAATTAATATGTATTTTTTTAAAAAACTTATGCTTAAAGTCTTCATAAAAAACATATTTATTAAGTGACTTGTTATTATAACTTAATAAATATTTACATTGAAAATAAATATTAAGTGATAATAATAAGTCACTTAATAAGCATAGACAAGGGGATGTAATTCATTTTTTCGACCCCCTTGGGCATTTTCAAGGGGCATTGAAAGGAAATAGAAAAATAAAAAATCAAGGCAAAACAAATGCCTTAGGCCATCAATGAATATAGGGTGAAAGAAAACCCTAAAAAGCTCATTCATCTTTCATCTCTTTTGACATTCGATATTTTTATTCTCTGAGGTGCCGCCATGGGAAACTTGGAGGGTTTTAGTTGGCACGAAATGGAGGAATTTTGGGCAATTTGCAGGAGGTATTGTTGTGACCATTTCACACATCGCCCCATTGCAAATGGGGACCCCTGTTTTTTGCTTTCTAGGGTTTGTTCTTTAGGTTTTTTAGGGTTTTATCCGTTAGCCTTTGCATTTTGAGTGTCGCCAAGGGGATCACCTGGATAGCAGGTCCTGCTGGAGTGATGTCCTGATCCTGAAATTTGGCTAAGTCTGAAAGTCCTGATCCTGAAATTTGGCTAAGTCTGGAAATTGAAAAACCTCCAAAAACTAGATTTTGCAATATAACTCCTGGAGGTTTGAAACCACTCTCAAACATCCTGAAAGTATATATGGAATATAACTTAAAGTATAAGTGACATTTCCTTCTATTTCCTGGAAATGTCACTTATACTTAAATGTTATATTCCATAAAAAAATTATCCTGATAGAGAGTTCAAAAAGTCAAATTTCGCTCCTAACCCTCTCAGGAGGTCCAAAGCGAATCTTGCCCCTGACCCTTCCAGAGGGTCCAAGGCCAAAATCAACCTAGGACTCATTCCTGGCCTTATTCGACCAAATTTTGATTTGCAAAGCATTTTGTTTGGACTTTGGAATTGATTGAACACCTTGAAAAATGAGTAAATGAAGAAATTTGGCCAAGATTAGGAATTTCGCTCCTGACCCTTGCTGAGGGTCTAGAGCGAAATTCATTGTAGACATCATATGCCAACACGCTTGAATTTGAAACCTTGTTCCTGGCCTTGAAAATGATCTTACCTTGCCCTGTGAAGTGGTTTGAAACTAAAAGATTGAGCAATTTAGCCTAGATTGTAAATTTTGCTCCTGACCCTTGCTGAGGGTCCAGGGCGAAAATCTTATTTAAGTTTATTTTAGCACTAATTTTGGTTAACTTGTTTTGTGCAGGGTCTCTCGGAGAGAAGATTAGACATCACTTGATGCAAATTGAAGGTTGGAAGGCATTAAAGATGATGAATTTTGGACAACAAATCAAAATCGCTCCTAACCATCTTTGAGGGCCTAGGGCGAAATTTGTGATATCCTTCATTTTCTACATTGCTTGAGCGTTGAAATTCTTAACGAATTCACCAAATTTGCTAATTTTGAGCCCTTTGGAGATTTTGAATCAAATTCATATTAAATTAAGGCATTTTGAATTTAATAAATTAATTTTTAAGCCTTGAAATTAATAAAAAATTCCCTTGGAGGCATCTAAAATTAATTTTGGAATTAAAAAAAAATTAAAAGTTGAGCGCACAAGGCATTATTTTGCCTTTATTTGACAAGTCGGCCTACTCCTTTTGAGGTTTTATTTATTATTTCACCTTTTATTTGCTAGGTCGGCCTCATGGGTAAGTGGAAGGTGAGCGCTCTATATATTGGAGGTGTTGCTTCACATTTCAAATCATTCAATCATTCCTTTAAGTGCGAAATTGGAGAGCAAATTGGACGTGCGAAATATAGCTTGTTTGGAGCGAATTTCTACTAAGTGTTGAAGACTAAGGAGGGCGAAATTCTTTTGAAGACTAATGGAGGCGTAATTCATCCAAAGGAGGACTATAAACCAAGCCTTGTCCATCAAAATCCGGTCTTCTCTCATCATTTTTTTTTTAAGGTTTTGTAGTTAAGCACTCAAAGGAGGAGGTATGAAGAATCATTTTTGAAGTTCTTATTCAAGACTTATTGTGATCCCATTGCAATTTTGTAAAGTCTAAGTCTTGAAGATCCAAATTCCATTCATTATTAATTTGAAAATGTGTAATTCTTGATTTATCATGACTTTTTTCAAATTAATATCTTAAGTTTTACCTTTGAAAGGTCTTAAATTTCATGCTTTAAGGTTTGATGCTCAAAAGACTAACTTTAATATTTTGTGTAGGCATCAAATGGAGATCCCGGAGTTGGAAAATCAAGCCAGATCAAGGACGGTCTCCTCCAAGAAGATCAAGCAAGGACAAGGGCGACCTCCTCCAGTCTAGCATCGACAAGGATGGCTTTCTTTGATCAAACATCAACAAGGGCGACCTCTTCCAATCTAGCATTACAAGGCGAGGTACATCATCATCCTGCACATCAGAGACAAAAGAAGTCAGAGAAAAGGGTTCGTTGAAGAAGCAGATAGTTCCAGATGAATTAATTAAAGCTAGCTTCTCAACAACATCAAGTTGAATATCTACCAAGTTACAAGTATCAGACGAGGTGGCATCCTAGTCATCACTTCTCCAGTCAGTGTGGTCCACCTCAGCATGTCCAGATTCAATGTACCTAACTCATGGAAGGTGGCACAAACTTCGATGTACCTACCCCAACTATCCATTGGTCGAATTTTCTAGAGAGGACATGTGTCCAATTAATACAATTTTATCATTGGTCGAGCATTAAATGTTATGTAATGGTTGTAACAAACCCTAATTAGGGTTTTCATTATTGAATCTTGGCCATTGATCTCAAATTGATCTTAGCCATCGAATTGTATTGTGGGCACTATATAAGCCCCGACTCTTCATTTGTAAAGGCAGTTGGAAGCAGTTAATAGAAGACAGATAGAGAGTAGTTAGAAGGTGATTAGCTAGTTGATAGAATAGCAATTAGAGTAGAGTAGAGAGAGAAGGCAAAGATTGTTGCCAAGAGGTTGTTGTAAAAGACTTGTGAAACTTCATTGAAGAAATGGTGAAATTTATGGGTCGATTCAACAATTTGCATGGTCTCTATACTTCTCATGTTTGATTTTATGTTATTAGATGAGTGGAAGAAATGTGTTTGATAGATGGGGAAATTCGTACATCCATACTACTAGCAGTTTGTTGATTGCAGACTTGCCTTGTGTAGTCAACTGGAATCATTCAGCTTAAGCTTAACTTCAATTGTCGCTTCTTCATTGATATGCATCAGCCTGATGGTGTCTATGCCTGCAGTGATGATTTGAACATTGTAAAGCTTTCCTTCGAAGATCGCACTAACCTTGTGGAGATGGTCCTGGGATGTCAAAACAAGATCTAGTTAGAATTTCATCAAAGATCATTCATTGCTCCTACATTCTTAGTGTTAGGATTAGATCCTTTCCTCGCCCTCATCTTTTTTCCTTTTTTTTCAAGTCAAAGCTAGTAAAATCTTGTGTTCCAGCAATATTCAAAGCAAATCAGAAGTTCAGTCATCAAGTGTAAGTCCCCTTGTGATTCCAACAAATCACATCATACCACAAAGAGCTTATCCACATGTAGAGATCCTACAACGAAGAACCTTGAAGTCACCCTAATTGATCCTTTTTGCGATATCTTCAGCATTCAGAGGCTTTACTCAAGAGAGGATAAGGTACCTTTAGGTATTTTATTCTGTGTTTGATAGTGTACAAAATACACGTCAACAGGTATCTATCTCTAAATCAGCAGGCCGCCATGATTGATCTTCTGTACAAAATGTGGAAGATTTTTTGGAACAAGATTTTGTAGGTTGAAGGGCACATTTTGACATTTTCCAAGAGCTGAATAGGTGTCGCCATGAGAGTTTCACCTCCTTGGTTCAAAATATGGAATTGATAATCGATTTCTGTAATGTCCCCTTCCTTGTGATGTTGCATTCAGTGGTCCATTGGCCTATTCTAGAGACCTGTAAGCTATGTGGAAAGGTGAATTAAGGGTTCCCATGTTCCTTGGAGTTCCGACCAGACTTGTCAGGGGTGGAATGTGAACTTACTATTTTTAGTAAGTTAGGGTTTGGCCGTCGGGATGGTTCAGAGTTGCTAAGCTCGCCAAGATCTTTCTCTGGTTGCGAAGATAACGATTTTCAGAGCATTATTTCATGACTTACTATTTTTAGTAAGTGGCAGTTTGGGGCATTCTATTTTTGGCAGTCCTGGATTTGGTCCTGTTCTAGCACAATTAAGTGATCCTCATTGCTCAGCCTCATCCAGATTTTGTTGATAATCAGTACTGGAGTTATAAGCAATTTAATTAAATATTATTCCTTATCCTAAGGTTATTATTTAATTATTTTATTACTGATTGATGTTATGGGGAATTGTGCAGAAATTGATATTTTTCCTAAGTCTTGCCTAGGCGAATTATTTAATGGATATAAGGAGACTTATTTTTGATATACTCCAAAGTTATATCATCCCAAAATCGTGGTCTTCTTCCTCGACGCGATTTTTGGTCTTGGGAAGTGGGCGCCACTTTGGGTCCACCACATGAAATGAAACACAGTTTGAATGAGGAGAATTTGGAGGCAGTTTCATTTGAATTTCAGTCTTGAAAAGCTATATAAACAGGTGTTTGGCTCCTCATTTGTTATCCAGAGAAAATATATCGTTATGCTGTCGGAATGACTCTCAACTTCTTCGAGGGTGAATACCTCCTAGATCTTTCCTTCCGGTTTCGAGTGTGAGACATCACTCCTAGTTGTGGTTCGAAGTTGTGAGCTATTTGGTGATTTTTGGGTGTGTTGGTGAAGAGTTGTGTGTTGCTTGTGTGTGTTGGCTGGAAGTGTATTTTGCTCGTAGCTATCTGTGTGTTGAGTGCATCATTCTGGGTGAGGGCTTGTTGGAAGCGTATCGGAGAGACAATAATTCTCCTACATTGGTGTGGAATTTGGAGAACTCTCCAATTTACAGTTGCAAATTGAACTATTCAGCCAAAACACCATTTCTAGAATTGCCTTGGATTGCGTGCATCGCAGTTGTTGCTCTCTAGTCGCAGTTTTAAGGTGTTGATTTGATTGTTTATGTCATATGCTTCTTTTGCATTTGGTTTGGCATGATTCCATTCAGTTTTGAGAGAGTTACAAGCATTTTAGTGGGTTTTGGGATGGTCGGTTCTGTGTTTTCATTGTATCTGATTTTAGAACAGCAAGTAGTGTTTATGGTGAGAGTATGTTAGTGAATTGTTGAGATATGTACTTCATTCTATCTTCTTTCACATCTCTATCTTTGTAAGAATTGCTTCAGTAGTACTGACCAATTCATTCTATGCTGCATTTCCTGCTAAACAAGTGGAAGAGGATAGCTTAGCCGCCTGTATGTTTTGTAATTCAGTTTTGTCTTCACACTAAGCAAGTGGTTGAGTGATATTGTCCTCTCATTGAACTATGCGGTTGAGTGATAGATTTATGTAAAAGTCCTCCCGGTGCATAAGCGGTAGAGTGATTTGGTTTTGTTATGCTCTTGTTGCCTTGGCTGGTTTACCACCAAGTTCGTGTTCTTCATCTCGCTGAAAAGTGGAAGGGGCTGGCTTGCCGCCCAGTATTGTATTTGCATTGTAATTTCTAGTGGATTAGTGAGCTAACGAACCCCTTATCACAGTATGCTCTCACCTTCCCACATTGGGCTCTTGGTGATTAGAAAGTGGAAGGGTTACTTTTTCAGTAGCATTGGGATTATATTTCCTAACTTTAACGGGTGCATTGTAATATTTGTTGTGCTTGAAAACCGAAAAAATAAGTGGGAATATTACAATTTCTTGACCACATGTATACCATTTCACGTGTGCATTCTTGTTACACAAAGTAAATCGAGTTTTTTTTGCATTTTGCTTTTGGAAAAAGACTATGAATGATATGGGATTGCTGTATGGTGTTTTCCCTTGCATTTATTGTGTTCGATTCGAACTGGAAGATGTGCTTGAAAACCAGTGTCATAATTATCACTGCCTGTGATTTCCGTTTTTGTGTGTTCTTGTGCTTTTTGGCGGCCATAACTTGCTATTAATTGGGCTACGAATCTGCTCCATTTTATATAAAATCGGCCCCTTTAATGGCTGGGACTGCTTTTGTTATTATCTTATCAGCATATGTCTGCTTTGTAACAGTCATTCTTTATCATCGCATCTGCTGGAGATGACTGCTTGCAGTGTAATGAAGGACTGCAATCTTTTTGTTCTTATGTATTGAGCTCAAGCCTATACATATAATGACAGTGTACTAAAAAATAACTCAGGAATCTGTGTATTAGCTGTTCTTTTCATTGCCAATCAGCCCCAATGACTGCTCTTGAGATTAAATTTGTATCTCCCCTTGTGTAATATGGCTGCAAACTAATCATTTTTCAGTACTCTTTTACTATACTTCTCTGTGTTCAACATGGATCTTTGTCATAAAGATGAATGAACTGCTCTTTGATAATATCAAATAGAACTGTTAAATATAATCACCTCACTGTAGCATGATTTAAACTTCAATGTCAACCCCTTGTTGCTAAGATAACTATCTTTGCTCAGTATGCATATTTGGAATGAAGGCATTATTGTTGATTTTAACACTTTCAGATTAACTAAAACTCAGAAAATCAGAATTTGTTTACTGATTAGATTAATTAGATTAGAAATTTATAGTTTTCAGATTTAAGCATAGTACAGAAAAAGAATGAAATAGAGACAAGACACAGTTACCCTGGGAAAACCTCCTAGGAGGAAAAACCCAGCCAGAAAAGATCCTCAGATCTGATTATGGTTTAGATTCATATGATGATTACACACTTATCTGGAGTACAGATGTTGCTGTCACAATAAGGATGGCATAGCAATCTACAAGATTAGCTCACTGACAGAGATCATGATTTGCAATCCTTCCAAACTGATTTGCTATGCATAAACAAGGGTTCGCAACACCTTCAACTGGTTCACAATTCTTCTATGGGGTTTGCTGAGCCTTCAATGGAGTGCGCTATCTTCTAATGATGATCTGCTGCCTTCTATGTGTATTTCGCTGAACATGAAGATGATAGAAGCAATCGCTACCTCAATGTATATATTTCGCATGCCTTTTAAAATTGAATGAATTTTATTGTTATGAGAGGTATGTGCTTATTTATATGAGGAGCAATACCTCTAACATGTCGACTTGCCTTGTAGATTGAACCTTTTAATTTAATTAATTTATTTAATGCGAAATGGATAGGGTTGGCCCTATCAAGATTGCGTGTTGGGTTTGAGTGTAGCGTGGAGACCTTTTAGGAGAAGCCGAGAGGTATAGGGCCTAGCCCTACACGTTGGAGAAGGGGTTGGCCCCCTTAGGTGGATTCCAATGTTGCCCAAGGCAATTGGAATCCGCCATCCCTAATTACAAACAACAATTATTTCATTGTGATTCCATTATTTTGTACTCTATACCAGCCTGATGCACTTGTCCCCTTTTAATTCATTTGCTAACCTGTAGCACGCCGGGCTCAACCCTTGTGGGAGCCCATTTGACCCCACGTGCTAAAAATGAACATGATTAGATCTGTAGCTGCACATAAAGAAAACATGTTAGAAATAATATGCCTATGCGTGATGATTTTCTTGATTCTCTTGGACACCTAAAATATGCATCTCCTTTGCAGTGCACATCAAGACTGACTTATACATGTATAACTGAATGTTCATGCATAGTGTATGACCTTTCATTGCTTAGAACATAGTTCTAACTCATTGCCTATCGTTTAATGCAGGAAACAGGAGCACTAAGGACCTGGGGAAGCTAGGAGTAGCAGGACAACACTAACAGATTTATGGATCAGCCAACAAGCACCAGTCATTCAAGCAATGACTGGTCACCCTCTAGACATGCATTCTTTAGCATTTACTCATTCATGTATAATTTAGCTTTCATGTGCATCATGCATTTGAATGAACAAGGTCAGTCTCACGGTTTATTGTGTGAGACATGCATTCTATCTTTTTAATAAAGATTACATCTCTTCAGAAAGACTTGCCTAGTCTTTCTATGCTTCGTACATTTATATCAATGAAATGATTTTATTTTACAATCTTTGCTTCTGCAATCTCTTGAGGTTATTTCATTTGTACTTGAATGCAACATAGGGAGGCTATGAAAAATACCACTCGCTCAAAAATTCAATGGCTCTACTTGATTGAGCTTGTAGGTGAAAATTTGGTAACATTTTTGGTGACATCTACTATATGTTTGGCTGCTACACATTATGACCAGTGGCCTAAACCTATCCATTGGGGACAAAGTCATTTAGCAAACTTAAAATCAGATTTGGGAACAACCTTATGCACTGCTGTAACTCACTAGATCAAAACATGACACCTTGGAAACCCAGGAAACACTAAAAACCTCTGGCTCAAACAACTAACTGTGCTGAACAACACTTAGAGGAATTGAAAACCTACATCTAAACTAAAGTGCAACAGCACTTTTAAAACAAAAACTCCTAAGCTACTCTAACCAACCATGGTAGTGTCAACGGAGTTATTTTAGAATGGCTGGTTAGAGTAGCTTAGGAGTTTTTGTTTTAATAAGTGCTGCTGCACTTTAGTTTAGATGTAGGTTTTCAATTCCTCTAAGTGCTGTTCAGCACAGTTAGTTGTTTGAGCTGGAGGTTTTCGGTGTTTCCTGGGTTTCCAAGGTGTCATGTTTTGATCTAGCGAGTTACAACAGTGCATGAGGTTGTTCCCAAGTCTGATTTTAAGTTTGCTAAATGACTCTGTGCCCAATGGATAGGTTCAGGCCACTGGTCATAATGTTTAGCAGGCAAACATATAACAAATGTCGCCAAAAATGTTACCAGATTTTCACCTATAGGCTCAATTAGGTAGAGCCATTGTGTTTCTGAGCAAGTGGTATTTTTCATAGCCTCCCTATGTTGCATTCAAGTACAAATGAAATAACCTCAAGAGATTGCAGAAGCAAAGATTGTAAAATAAAATCATTTCATTGATATAAATGTACGAAGCATAAATAATGCTTATTAAAATGATAGAATGCATGTCTCACACAATAAGCCGTGAGATTGACCTTGTTCATTCAAATGCATGATGCACATGAAAGCTAAATTATACATGAATGAGTAAATGCTAAAGAATGCATGTCTAGAGGGTGACCAGTCATTGCCTGAATGATTGGTGCTTGTTGGCTGATCCATAATTCTGTTGGTGTTGTCCTGCTCCTCCTAGCTTCTCCAAGTCCTCAGTGCTCCTGTTTCCTGCATTAAACGATAGGCAATGAGTTAGAACTGTGTTCTAAGCAATGAAAGGTCATACACTATACATGAACATTCACTTATACATGTATAAGTCAGTCTTAATGTTCACTGCAAAGGAGATGCATATTTTAGGTGTCCAAGAGAATCAAGAAAATCATCACGCCTAGGCATATTATTTCTAACATGTTTGCTTTATGTGCAGCTACAGACATGATCATGTTCATTTTTAGCACGTGGGGTCAAATGGGCTCCCACAAGGGTTGAGCCCAACGTGCTACAGGTTAGCAAATGAATATAGGGGGACAAGTGCCATCAGGATGGTATACAGTACAAACTAATGGAATCACAATGAAATAATGCCTTCATTCCAAATATGCATACCGAGCAAATATAGTTATCTTAGCAACAAGGGGTTGACATTGAAGTTTAAATCATGCTACAGTGAGGTGATTACATTTAACAGTTCCATTTGATATTATCAGAGAGCAGTTCATTCATCTTTATGACAGAGATCTATGTTGAACACATAGAAGTATAGTAAAAGAGTACTGAAAAATGATTAGTTTGCAGCCATATTACACAAGGGGAGATACAAATTTAATCTTAGGAGCAGTCATTGGGGCTGATTGGCAATGAAAAGAACAGCTAATACACAGATTCCTGAGTTATTTTTCAGTACACTGTCATTATATGTATAGGCTTGAGCTCAATACATAAGAACAAAAAGATTGCAGTCCTTCATTATACAGTGCAAGCAGTCATCTCCAGCAGATGCGATGATAAAGAATGACTGTTACAAAGCAGAGATATGCTGATAAGATAATAACAAAAGCAGTCCTAGCCATTAAAGGGGCCGGTTTTATATAAAATGGAGCAGATTCGTAGCCCAATTAATAGCAAGTTATGGCCACCAAAAAGCACAAGAACACACAAAAACGGAAATCACAAGCAATGATAATTATGACACTGGTTTTCAAGCACATCTTCCAGTTCGAATCAAACACAATAAATGCAAGGGAAAACGCCATGCAGCAATGCCATATCATTCATAGTCTTTTTCCAAAAGCAAAATGCAGAAAAAAACTCGATTTACTTTGTGTAACAAGAATGCACACCTGAAATGGCCTACATTTGGTCAAGAAATCAATTATCATTTCCAGATTTCGAACCAAGGAGGAGAAACTCTCATGGCGGCACCTATTCAGCTCTCAAAAAACGTCAAAATGTGCCCTTCGACCTGCAAAATCTTGTTCCAAAAAATCATCCACATTTTGTACAGAAAATCAATCATGGCAGCCTACTGATTTAGAGTTAGATACCTCCTGCAAATTGCCCAAAATTCCTCCATTTCGTGCCAGCTAAAACCCTACAGGTTTCCCATGGTGGTGCCTCAAAGAAAAAAAATATTGAATGCCAAAAGAGATGAAAGATGAATGAGCTTTTTAGGGTTTTCTTTCACCCTATATTCATCGATGGGCTAAGGCATTTGTTTTGTCTTGATTTTCTATTTTTCTATTTCCTTTCCATGTCCCGTGAAAATGCCTAAGTGGGTCGAAAAAATGAAAGACATCCCCTTGTCTATGCTTATTAAGTGAATTATTATTATCAATTAATATTGATTTTCAATGTAAATATTTATTAAGTGATAATAAGAAGTCACTTAATATATATGTTTTTTATGAAGACTTTAAGCATAAGTTTTTTTTTAAAAATAAATAAAAATACATATTAATTAAAGTAATTTGAAATTAATCACTTAATCAAACATTTGTTTTATTTTATTTTTTACACTTAAAATCAAAATACTAATAAATGGAGTAATAAAAATGTTTATTAAAGTGATAATTTTAAGTCACTTTATGAAATATGTTTTCTCATTACATTTATAGTATTTTGACTTTAAATGTAAACATAAAATAAAACAAATGCTTGAGTAAGTGATTAATTTCAAATCACTTTATGAGGTATTGTTGATGTGTCTTTTGTACACGACCAAACACACAATAAAATACCCAGAGGTATCTTATCCTCTCTTGAATAAAGCTCCCCGAATGCTGAAGATTTCACAAAAGGATCAATCGGAGAAACTCCAAGGTTCTGTTATGTAGGTTCTCTACTCGTCGATAAGCACCAGTGGTTGTTGTGTTTGCTGTTTTACGAGGGGCCTTACGTACTTTTTAAAGAAAGCTTATTCTTGCAACTACTTTTCAATGAGGAAACTGAATTCTCCTAACTTTACTTGATGTTTCAAAAAAAGGCAAAAGATAAGGGTTTTAAGGAGGTGATACTAAACTAAGCCTAGGAATGACTAAATGAGGAGTGGTCTTGGTAAAACTCTACCAATTTCAGTATTGCCAAAAGATTACAATTCTATTGGAATTGGTGCGATCTTCTAAGGGGATTCAATGATTTTCGAATCATCAATGGGATAGATACTATCACTAAGATACATATCAATATCTCCAATAATGATTGAACTCTTAAACAATCTTAATATCTCCAGTTGACCACACAAGGCGCGCTTACAATCAATAAGGAGCTAGTGGTTTGGACTATGAGTTTTACCAAAGATCAAACACAACATTCGTCCTTCAATCTAATTCTAAAATTGAAGTACTATTTCCACTAAGAGTGATTCAAGAAGATAAACAACCATGAAAACAGCCACAAGGATTGCAATAAAACACCATAACTTCAATATTTTATTGATCTCATAGCAAAATAAAACAACAATCGTTCAACTTTCTCTCTTCACTACTTCTTTCTCTGCTGCTAACAATCTTAATCTTTTTTTTTCTCCTTTTTCTCTAACTCCCTTCTTTGGCTTGGATATAACTCATTAGGCTTCTCCTGATCATCTTCCAGTCCAAGTTAGCATTCACTTCAAGGTTTTGTGAAGAAAAAAGGGTCTTGTATGAATTTCGCTCTGGAACCTTTGGAAGGGTCAGGAGCGAAATCCTTGTCTTGGTCAAAAATCCTTCACTCTTTCACATTCTATCACTTCAAAAGGCAAAGATACATCATTTACCCCCGCCATGTCCAAGGAACAAGACTTTTAGTGCAAACAAAGAGGAAAAAGGTCTCTTCTAAGAATTTCGCTCTAGACCCTTTGGAAGGGTCAAGAGCGAAATTCTAGTTTTGCTTGATTTCCTACCTCTTTCATCCAATCCATCTTCAAAATTTGGTCAAATTTTCTCTCCTCTTGCCACATCCAAGTCCATTTGCCATCCACTTGGCTCCAAAATTTTCATTTTCAATGCCTTAGGCCAAAATTGAGGGTCAAATGAGGATTTCGCTTTGGGCCCTTTGGAAGGGTCAGGAGCGAAATCCTAGTTTTGAGCTAATCTTTCCCCTCTTTTCTCCTTTTCATGTCTAGGACATAACTTGTTAGGCCTCCTTTGACCTCTATCAAGCTCAACTTGGCATCCATTTGGAGACTTCGTGAAGAAAAATAGGGTTTTCTATGAATTTCGCTCTCGACCCTTTGGAAGGGTCAGGAGCGAAATTCACCTTAGGCTATAATCTTGACTTCATTGCCTCACATTTCTTCATTCAAACAAGCATTTTGCCATCATTCAAGCCTAGGAATGGGTTTACTCACAGTTTGGGTCAAGGTGGAGTATCTTGTGGAGGAATTCGCTCTGGACCCTTTGGAAGGGTTAGGAGCGAAATTCTTGTTCTTTGGTTCAAAATCTTTACCTTTTTCACCCATCATGCCTTAAATAGCTTCCTGAATCTTCTCTTTGTCACTGGCTCTATTCAGTCGACTCCGACTCGATAAAAGACAAGACTTTGACTAAAAAACCAACAACCCTGACCTATCCTGAAGTACAACCTATATCCCTTTTTGCACAATTTATCCATTTTCCATCTCTTGAGAGGCAGGATCCTTCTAAGATAACACTAGGGTTCAAGGCAGACAACATATGACTTCTCCAATCCCAGGTCAAATTTAGCTCTGAATGTTGAGACAAGGACCAGCTAGGACTCGAACCTAGTACCTTCCATACGCTGTTGGAGTGCTCTACCACTGAGCTACTGGCCCCTCTTGGACCAGTCCATCATCGGTCCGGGTGTGGCTTATTTCCACCACCAACACCCCCCCTTAAGCCACACCTCTCGTGTGCTTGGGGGTCCTAGCCTGGACCTGGCTTTGATACCATGTTGAGACAAGGACCAGCTAGGACTCGAACCTAGGACCTTCCATACGTTGTTGAAATGCTCTACCATCGAGCTACTGGCCCCTCTTGGACCAGTCCATCATCGGTCCGGGTGTGGCTTATTTCCAACACCAACACTGAAAGAAACCCTGGATGAGCTCTCCGAAGGAAACCCTAATCTACCCAGCCCAGGCGACCACTAACTCACTCAATACACCTAGCAAGCAAAGAAAAACCTAGCTAAGAGAAAGCAAAACCAACGATAAAAGAGGAGGTCCCCATCCTGATGGGGCACAACATCTGGCGACACCACTAAGAATGTTCACAAACATTTGAGAATCAATCCATCTTCGGGAATATTCGGAGAATCTCCCTCAACAAATAAGAAGTTAAAACGAATTTACAAGAAGAGACTTTCATATTGAGATAGAGTACTAAGTCCACGGTTATCCATGTGTGTGCAATGCGTCAATGACTCAATTCCTCTCAACAAGACAATCATGATCTCCGGGTTCCCTCGTGATTAGCTATGTAGTTTATCTAAACCTCAAAAGCATCCTAGATAGAGCCTCGCTGCGAGTCAGATGTCCATAGTCCCGACGAGGTTATCACCGGAATCTCACGAACATTGCTCCATTGCCAGCCAGGCTTCCATAACCCTGATGGAGTTACTCGCATATTCCCATTAGCCAATTTTGATATTTCATTTCATTTTATTTTTTCTTGATTTTTCTTTCATTTTCCATCATACCTTTTTTCTTTTATTGCTTTCTCATTCCGTCAATTCCTTTGGCTCATAAGCAATGAGGCTTACTAGGGTTTGAGAGTTTCGGTGGCGCTGAAGCCAGATTTTGGATTTTTCACTAACCACAACTTAGCTTGAAAACCATAACGACTCTGAGATTATTAGTGTGAAAGATATAATAACCGAAGGACACTAGTATCTTACTTCACTGCAAATATTTGTGTCCTAGAAGACTTCATGATTAAGCAAATGAAACGAACAATCTAGCAGAATGTCAGTGTGCTTTATAACAAAAATCGCCCTTTTCAGATGGATACCCCTCAAAACAAGCAAACTAACCAAACTAAGACGCAAAAACCACTTAACTAAGACCAAAACAAAGACTAAAGAAATCCCAAAACACACCACACATCAACCCAAGCAAACCGAACTCAAAAGGAATCTAGGCTAACTATATACAAAGGTGGACCTCTTGAACTTTAGGACTAGAAATAATGCTTGAGATACCTCCCATTGACAGGTAATGGGACATCTTCCCCAGTTAAGGTCTTCAACTTGAATGCATTCTCTCCTAGTATCTCAGAGATCTGATAAGGGCCCTTCCATAGTTTATCAAATTTATCGTGCTCACCTTTCTTTTCGTGTGCTTTATCCTAGTATAGGACAAGATTTGAGATCCTGAACGCTTTGATTCTCGCCTGTCTATCAAACAATCTTTTGACAACCCCTTGATGCTTCGCAAAATTCTCTAAAGCTTGATATCTCTTTTCTTCAAGATTCAGGAGTTGTGTCAGCCGAGCTTGCACAACGTCGGTGTCTCCCATGTATTCTTGGATAAACCTTAATGTTGGGATTCTTAACTGCATTGAGAATACCGAATCTTGACCATAAACTAGGAAGTAGGGCGAAATCCCTAATGAGGTTTTGGTCTTGATCCGATTTGCCCTTCGATTTGCCCAAAGGGCAAATCTTAGTTGGGTATGCTATTCTCTCGGACTTCTCTCTAACAATTTCTTGATTACAATGAGCAGATTTTTATTTGAAGATTTGGCTAACCCATTACCCTGAGGATAATAATTGGATGAAAATTTAAAGGTTATACCATATTCAAAAGCCCAATTTGAAAATCTTAATGATGTGAAGGCATAACCGTTATCGCAAACCAACGCGTAAGGACAACCAAATCTTGTAATAATTGTTTTCCTCGAGGAATTTAATCACAGCCTTAGTAGTGCATACCTTAAGAGCTTGAGCCTCAGACCATCTGGTACAATAGTTAGTTGCAGTGATGATATACCTATGTTGCGCCGATGATGAAGGGTTGATGACACCAATAAAATCCATTCCCCATTTCACGAATGGTCTTGCTTCGATCATTGGATTGAGTGGCATGGTAGGATTCCTTTCTCTGAAAGCGACGACTTGGCAAGTATGACAAGTCTTGACATGATCAAATGTATCCTTGAATAGTGTGGGCCAATAATATCCTGCTCTCAAAATTTGATGAGCCGTGGCTAGGTTAGCACCATGCTTTGTACCGAACTTCGAGTGAAAGTGTTCAATTATCTGTTTCGCTTCTTCCCTGCCAACACACCTTAGATATACTCCATGATTTCTGCGATATAAGACGAAACCTTGAAGCATATAATGCTGAGACTTTAACCTCAATGCTCTCTTCTGAGTAGGTGTCATATGAGCAGGGCACTTCTGATTGAGCAAGTCACAATTTCCTTGTACCATTCATCTGGGGTGACATCATCCAATTCATATACCTGCTGAACTAACTCGGGCCCGTCAACTGCCAGTGTCTGTGCTAGGGCTTGTCCTCGAACAAGTTTCATGGGTTGGATTTCAATATCAAATTCTTGGATGATGGCGACCGACTTACGTCCTCTCTCCTAGTTCATTTTGCATGAGGGTTTTCACGGCTGCATCTGGTACAATTGCATATATTTTGGCCCTCAAAAGGTATTGTTTGAATTTTTTGATGGTTTTAACCAACGCATAGGCCTGTTTTTCAATATTAGGGTATCTGAGCTCTGCATCCTTCAAAGGGGTGCTCATGAATGCAATCGGGTTCTCATCTCTTTCTTCACTCCTTTGTGTGAGGATAGCCGCACAAGTATATTCGGAGGCAAATGAATACAGGTAGAAGGGCTTCATATAGTCAGGATTGATCAGTACTGGAGCCTCTGCGATTGCTGACTTTATTTCCCCGAATGCTCTCTTCGCTGGTGCTGTCCATTCTATCTTGGTGTCTTTCTTTAACATCTCATTCAATGGTCTAACTATCTCGACAAATCCTATGATAAATTTTCTGACAAAATTGATCTTGCCAAAGAATGATTTAAGCTCTTTCTTGCTGGCTGGTAGGTTAATGGTTGATATAGCCTTTACTCTGTTAGGATCAATGGAAATACCCTTTTTTGATATGACATGGCCTAACAATTTTCCTTCTGTTACTCCAAATATGCATTTTTTAGGATTGAGGAAAACACCATATCTTCCACATCTCTGGAAAACCTTTCTCAAATCATCCACATGATCCTCCCTTCTCCTGGAGAAGACTGTGATATCATCCATGTATATGATGATGCATTTCCCTATCAAGCCCTTGAAAGCGATATCCATAGCTCTCTGAAATGTGGCGCTGACATTGATGAGTCCAAAAGGCATTCTTTTATATGCAAATGTTCCCCACTTGGTAGTGAAAGCGATCTTCAATCGATCCTCAGGTTCTAGTAACACTTGATTATAACCCGAATATCCATCCAAAAATGACATCATTTGTGATCTGTTAACAATTTGTAACACTTCATCTAGTGATGGCAGTGGATAATTATCCTTCTTTGAAGCTCGGTTGAGATTTCTGAAGTCGAAACACAATCTGATCTCTCCATTCTTTTTCCTAACAGGGACTAGGTTGGTGACCCACGTTGAATGTCTTACTGGAAAGATGATTTTGGCCGAGAGCAACTTTTTAACCTCTTGATATATCAATGGTTCCAATAAGGGATTAACCGGCCTTTGTCTTTGTCTGAATGGTTTGCTTCTTGGTTTCAAAGGGATTGTATGAGTGATGATTGCAATGTCATAAGTTTTGAGATCTTCATAGCTCCAAGCAATGACATCTGGGAAATCCCTCACATTTTTCAATATACCTTCTCTTTCCTACGAAGTACAGGTCTTTCCGATGAGAACATTTTTAATTTCTTTGTTGTCACCAACATTGATGGTGTCCCATGCATTTCCTTCCATGTTATGGCCTTTCACCTCCCTTAATTTGTCAGGGTCAAAGATTTTTTCTAATTCCACCATTCCCTTTGGGATAGTGTTTGTTTTTAAATTCAGGACTTCTTTTGCATCCAGTTCTGCCCCTTCCACTTCTTCTTCATCGATGATTTGGGCTAAGAAGACATCTGTGTTAGTCAGGAAATCCAATATGTGCTTGTTATCTTCAAAGACCTGCAAGTTGGTGATGTTGTCGGGAACTGAAGGTATTGGGGTCAACTCTACTGTGAACTTCTTCAGTCCTTCCATGGCAAGTGGAACCAAAGAGTTGGTGGCTTGGGCAAGAGAATTAGCTACCTGATTCTGATGTTTGTATATGGACTTGATATTGAAGGCATCGAAACTTTCAATGAGATCCCAAACTCGGTTTCGGTACCTAGTCAGCCTTTTGTCATGGCACACATACTGCTTCTTGATTTGCCTTATTAGTATTTCTAAATCTCCATATACTTGCAATATTTTAGCCTTCTTTCTGATGGCTAGCAATAACCCATGAATCACGGATTCATATTCGGCAACATTGTTAGTGCATGGGAATTGTAGTCTATGGGCGGCGAGGTAGGTTTCTCTTGACGGACTGATCAGTTCAAAGCTGACTCCCGATCCTTGTTTGGATTTAGATCCATCAAACCTTAGTGTCCAAATTAGATTCTCCTGGTCTTCTAACTCTTCCTCCTCTTGGCTTTCTTCTTCTGAGGAACGTCAACTTTCGGGGCTTCAATTTCTTCTATAATCAATGCCTGTGGGACCCTCTTGTATACTTGTTAATGCAGTCTTGCACATAGCACAAGATAATTCTGAATGGACAACATTATGTATCCTGCACCAGTTGGGGAGGAGCAGATCTCGAACAGATGCTAAGTTGCCAAGTTGCATACTTTGTTGCACATTCTTGTGGACAAATTTTCTAAAATTCTCAAACATTCCATCGTCATCTTGGTCAGATCCTTGATCACTTTCCACAATAACTTCTGTAGATTCCATCACCTCTTGTTTACTACCCCTCTCTTGCAGATCCTGTATCATCAAGACCTCTTCTACTTTAGGTTTGTATGTCCGCAGATCGGTTTCTAAGAATAGGACCTCATTATCTTCTCCATACTCAGTTATCATGAGTCAATCTTGGAGTACTGTCGATTTTGATCTGGTTTGGAACTCCTCTCCAAGGTAGCCACATATGTGCAAAGTCCGTTGATACATATCCATTCAACTTTCACAACCAATCTCTACTTAGGAGCATACCATATGTATCAAGTATATCCACAACTGATATGTCTATGAAATTTTGGACCCTTGTGTCTGCTGCCAACTACATGTGGATATTATTCAATTCTCCCATAATTGGAACCTCCGTCTTGTCCAACTGAGTGACCTTCCTTCTGGTGGGTGCAGGAGTCATACCTAATTTCTGACAGACGGCCAGGGGCATTACATTACTAGAAGCTCCTAAATCATATAGACAGTTGTGCAATAGTTTTCCAAAGATTCTGAATGATAGCAGGAATGGGGCTGGCTCATCTTTTCCTTGACAAAGAATTGACGAGTCCTCATCATGTTCTTGATTTTTTATTTCATTGACCTTTGGATTGCCATTCTTTTCTGAAGTTTCTTCCTTTGAATTTTCTGCTTTCTTTGAGGACTTCCCTTTCTTTATCACATCCTTCTTAGTAACAATCTCCTTTTCGGGAAGGATCTGGCTTGAAGTGAGGCTTTCTTTGATGGTGGGTTGGATTTTCTTAACATCGCCTCTTTTAAGTAACACCTTTCCTTCTAACATATCCTCCTTAGCTGGAAAGGATATGGTCTGGGCCATACATTCGTCCTCCTCCGACTGCTGCTTGTTACCAACTTCATCTTGAACCACATTGACAGTGGCTTGAGTATTGCTGGCCGCTTCTTTGGAAGTATTCTGACTATTCGGCCTCACCGTGCTAGTGTCATTCAGGCTATTGATCACGATGTCTTTAATTTCTGACACTTTTAACAACTCATAGAGCGGCAAGCTAATCTTAACCCTTTTGAGTTCTTCTAACACAAGCATAGCAAGCCTTTTCATTTCATCTCTTGACAGAGGAGGAGCATTCCTTTGTCTATACTCTTGTGCATCTTGCGGATAATTTAGAGTATTACTAGCCTTTGGATCTGGAGGAGTAGAGAAATTGTTAGAAGGAATGGATGTTGTCAGAGGTTCCTGATTTCTCTAATTTCTTTGGTATACCCTCGGACCTACGCCTACTGAGGATTGGTGGAATACTTCTTTTATCCCTTCAACCAAGACACTATTATTCAAGGGTGGGAAATAATATTCCGAGTCTTCAATAGGTTCATTTGCTGAAGCAGGTGGGAATTGGGAACCAGGAGGTACCATTGGTCCATTAGCTGATTCTAGCAGAAACCTTCCATTTTGAGCCTGGTTGATCTCCCCTTTTAGTGAATGGTTGTAACTCTCCACGACCATGGCTTGATCATATCGAGTGGTCGGGACCATTTCATATCTTGTTGTAGGAGGGTTTTCGGGTGCATCATTGCTACGCATTTCCTGCTGAAATATGTCAGCTGCAATCTTGAATTCATGACACTGCAATTCAGAATGCTGGTTTGTACTGTGAACTCTACACCAGCTGGATAAGGCTGCCTCGGCCAGAAACACTTTACTAGTAGGATGATTCTCTTGATTTTGTGAACTTGATGGGTTTTCTAGTGGCATCACCACATTTCCGTTATTAGGAGCACTATTCCATGTTCTCCTTTGGAAACCTTGATTGTTGTTTCCTTGAAAGTTTTGATTGTTCACTTGCTGTCCTTGATTAATTCTTTGCATACTTTGCAGTTGATTATTTTGATTCCTCAAGTGGGTTACCTTAGTTGATAATTTCTTGACTTGTTCAATCAATTCTTTCATTTCGTCCTTTTCTTCTTGTGTTCTTGAAGAGTTTGTTGCATTTTGTAGGTACACAGATTGTGTTGGTGGGGCTTTGTTGTGACGTATTCACACATCGCCCCATTGCAAAAGGGGACCCCTGCTTTTTTGCTTTCTAGGGTTTGTTTTCTAGGTCTTTTAGGGTTTTGTTTGTTAGCCTTTGCATTTTGAGTGTCGCCAAGGGGATCACCTGGATAGCAGGTTCTGCTTGAGTTAGGTCAAGTTGGTGAGTGATGAAGTCTGGAATGTCCTGATTCTAAAATTTGGCTAAGTCTGGAAAGTCCTGATCTTGAAATTTGACTAAGTCTGGAAAAATGAAGAATCCTCCAAAAACTAGATTTTGCAATATAGCTCCTGGAGGTTTGAAACCACTCTCAAACATCCTGAAAGTATATATGGAATATAACTTAAAGTATAAGAAAGAAGGAAATGTCACTTATACTAATGTTATATTCCATAAAATGATCCTGACAGAGAGTTCAAAAAGTCAAATTTCGCTCCTGACCCTTCCAGAGGGTCCAAGGCGAATTTCGCTCCTGACCCTTCCAAAGGGTCCAAAGCGAAAATCTCCATAAGGCATTCTAGTTTGACCCAAACTTAGAACCAACTCGTTCCCAAGCATCTTTGAGGGCAAAACACTTGTTTGGATGGAAAAATGTGATAATGAAGTTAGGATTTTGGCCAAGATTATGAATTTCGCTCCTGACCCTTCCAGAGGGTCTAGAGCGAAATTCATCATAAACTTCATTTGCCACCTTGTTTGAGCTTGAAACCTTGATCCTAACTTGGAGAATGATCTAACCTTGACTTGTGAAGTGGTTTGAAACTTGAACATTGAGCAGTTTAGCCTGGGATGAAGATTTTGCTCCTGACCCTTCCAGAGGGTCGAGAGCGAAAATCTTATTTGAGCTTATTTGTCACTAATTTTGGCTAAATTTCTATGTGCAGGGTCTCCTGAAAGGAAGATTGGATGTCACTTGATGCATTTGGAGGTTTGATAGCATGAAAAATGGTGAATTTTGGGCAACAAAGGTAAATCGCCCCTGACCCTTGCTGAGGGCCCAGGGCGAAAATTTGAAAAACTCTTATTTCACCTTGTAGAAACAAAGCAAATTTGGATGAGATGAATGAAAGGGATCATTGCCTAACCTTGTGAGGTAGATTGGGGTTAAAATGATGGAGGAGTAAGCACAAATTTGAAAAATCGCTCCTGACCCTTGCTAAGGGTCCAGGGCAAAAAAACCCTAAATGCACTTATCTTCCAAAATTCAAGTGAAATCAAACCCAAACTCTAGTAAAGGATGCCATTTAGAATGCCTAGGGGAAGTTTTGGACTTGCAAAAATGGGATATTCAAGGCCTAATTTGAAAAATCGCTCCTGACCCTTGCTAAGGGTCCAGGGCGAAGTTATTGGCATTCTTCATTGATACCTTAATCAAGCATTGATATTTCTCAAATCCCCCTTTGGAAAGATTAAATCAAATTCGCATTAAATTAGAGGCGTTTTAAATTTAATAAATTAATTTTTGACCTTGAAATAATCAAAAGGGACATCTTAGAGGCATCTAAAATTAATTTAATAAATTAAAATTTGTTAATGAGCGCTCAAGGCATCATTTTGCCTTTATTTGGCAAGTCAGCCCACCTTTTTTAAAGGTTTTATTTATTTTTTACCTCCTTATTAACAAGTTGGCCTTGGGGGAACAAGAGGTGAGCTCTCTATATAATGGAGATGCTTTGTTCAAGTTTTAATCATTCATTCATCCCTTTTTAAATGCGAAGTTGAAGTGCGAATTGGAGGAGCGAAATATAGCATGTTGGAGGCGAAATTCTACTAAGTGTGGAGACTAAGGAGGGTGAAATTCATTTTGAAGGCTAATGGAGGCGTAATTCATCCAAGGGAAGACTATAATCTAAGCCTTGCCCATCAAAATCCGGTCTTCTTTCATCATTTTTCAAGGTTTTATAGTTAAGCATTCAAGGGGGAGGTATGAAGAATCATTTTGAAGTTCTTATTCAAGACTTGTTGTGATCTCATTGCAATTTTGTAAAATCTAAGTCTTGAAAATCCAATTTCCATTCATAATTGATTTGAAAATGTATAATTCTTAATTTATCATGTCTTTTCAAATTAATATCTTAAGTTATACCCTTGGAAGATCCTAAATTCTATGCTTTAAGGTTTGATGCTCAAAGACTAATTTTAGAATTTTTGTGTAGGCATCAAATGGTGACTCCCAAGCCCAGAGGATCTACAAGTCGGCAGGCTCTCATCAAAGAAGATCTGGTCCAGGACAAGGATGATCTCCTCCAGTCCAGCATCATTAAGGACGACCTTCTCCATCTATCCTCCAGTCCAAC
This sequence comes from Cryptomeria japonica, assembly GCF_030272615.1. Taxonomy (NCBI): domain Eukaryota; kingdom Viridiplantae; phylum Streptophyta; class Pinopsida; order Cupressales; family Cupressaceae; genus Cryptomeria; species Cryptomeria japonica. Next base: position 8,842,372 of record NC_081415.1, on the reverse strand, counting down.
ATTGACAAGGACGGCCTTCTTCGGACAAACATCATCAGGAATAACCTTCTCCAATCTAGCATTCCAAGGCGAGGTACATCATCATCTTGCACATCAAAGACAAAAGAAGTCAGAGCAAGGGTTCGTTGGGGAAGCAGATAGTTTCAGAAGAGTTAATTAAAGCTAGCTTCTCAGCAACATCAAATTGAATATCTACCAAGTTGCAAGTGTCAGACGAGGTGGCATCCTAGTCATCGCTCCTCCAGTCGGTTTGGTCCACCTCAACATGTCCAGATTCAATGTACCTGGCTCATTAAAGGTGGCACAAACTTCGATGTACCTACCCCAGCTATCCATTGGTCGAATATTCCAGAGAAGACATGTGTCCAATTGATACAATTATTTCATTGGCCAGAATTGAGTTTGTTGTAACAAACCCTAATTAGGGTTTTCATTGTAGAATCTTGGCCATTGATGTCAAATTGATCTTAGCCATTGAATTGTATTAAGGGCACTATATAAGCCCCGAATCTTCATTTTTAAAGGTTAATAGAAAAGAGTTAGTGAATAGGAGTCAGCAATAGTTAGTCAGTAGTTAGAAGGTGAATAGTCAGTTGATAGAATAGCAATTAGAGTAGAATAGGAGGACAAGGCAAGAAATTGTTGCCATTGATTGTAAACAAACTCCATTTTCATTGAAGTAATGATGAAGTGTGTCGTTTCTTGCAATATGCATGGTTTCTTGTTGAATCTTCAATTCTAGATGGTACATGATTAGATCGAATGAAGGAAATTGTTGAATGCACCTATGTGGAATCCGTCTGATCCAAACCACTAGCCTCTTGCTAATGGTAAGTGGCCTTGCATGGTCAACTGGAATAAAATGAGCTTAATCTTAAGTCGTTACATGTCTATTGTTTCATGCATTATCTTGAATGGTGATCAGTATTTGATGGTGTACGATTTGAACATATTGGAAGCACCCCTTAGAAGATCGCATTGAACTGGTGTCAAATTTTTCAAGCCTGATGGTGAGACCCAGCCCAGTAGGACTCCACCTAGTCATTCATCATCTTCTCGCATTCTAGGTAGTAGAGTAGACTTCCTGAACCTTGCATCTTTTGCCATTTGTTTGTCTTCCAGTTAGTAAATAGGACTCGTGATTCCAACAAATCAGATGTTTAGGTCGTCAAGTGTAAGTCCCCTTGTGATTCCAGCAAAATCACATCATACCACAGAGAGCTTATCCACACGTAGAGATCCTACATACAAAGAACCTTGAAGTCATCCCGATTGATCCTTTTCGCGACATTTTCAGCATTCGGAGATTTTATTCAAGAGAGGATAAGGTACCCTTTAGGTATTTTATTCTGTGTTCGCATGTGCATAAAAAACACATCAACAGGCTTGTGAAAGTGTAACTCCGGGATGAAGCACCAACTGGTTTGACGGTTGTATGCTAGAATATGTTGCTTGCAGAATTGGATTCATGACTGGGGTTTGATGTGCGAACGCCAGACTAACTGCTTGAATTTGGTTCAGTGCTATAGTAGGTCCCATATGAAGTAGTGGCCCAGTAATATTTTGCCCCATGTGCTTACTGACTTCAATAGCTTTTGCATATGTTGTGTTTAAATCATTTGGGATAGGATAGGCCCTCGCAAACATGGCAGTGAGATGATCTAAGGCTCCATAATAAATCTCCCTTGGATCAGCAATAAGATATGGATGTCGCAACATTGTGTAAGCTCTATGGAACCTATTATTGAAAGAAGTAATGGGCTCATGTTCTCTCCTCCTGATTTCAATAAATTGCCTGTATAACTCAGCAGGTGTGGTTGGAATGCCAAACTTTGTAATAAACACATCTTTCATTGCATCCCATGTCCTGATTGACACAGTTGGTAGATGAATGAACCAAAAGTATGCCTCTTCTCCTAGTGAATATGGAAAAATTTTGCAGGCCACATCTCCGTATTCAATTCGCCTGTTGCGAAGAAGGTCTTCGAACATTTTGATATGATCTTTGTCGTACAATTGAAATCATTAGTGTTGAAATTGGGACATAAGTTCTCTGGATTCTTAGGCATATCATGATATACTGCAAATTCTAATGGTGATGGATTATCGATCATCCATGTAGCGTTGTTGAGTGCATAAGCAGCAGGAGGAGGAGGAGGATTGTGAGCCATCATGCTTCCTAAAGGTTGGAAACTTGATTGAGAACTTGATGAACTGATCTGATTTATTGGTTGAGAAATTGCTTGGATACTTGTTAGAATATTTAATCTTTACTTAGCTTAGGTTTATTTGTATTTAGGATATTCCTTTGGAATTCCTACATGTAATTTGTCCTCTAGTACATGTGTGAGGACAAGTCATTTCTTTTATTTTCCTTTATTAAGGAATATTAGATTTCCTCCATAAGAGGATGTGGACACATGGCACACACATTTTATGAATGGTGGCATTCATAGATTTGGGAGTTACTTTGTAACTCCTCTCCTCATCTCTATTTAAGAGATGTCTCCTCTCTCATTTCTTCTTAATGACAATATTGTAAAGAGCTTCTTGCTCTCTCTCTCTCTCTCATTTTAGGCATTGCCTCATTCATAATATCACAAGGGGTTTTTCTTTGCTTTTCCCCTTTCAAAAGTTCTTGTGCCTCCTTCTTCACATTTGGGTGATGCTCCAAGGTTTTTGCTTTTCTCTTGGTAACAATTACTTCATCATAAACTTTCTTGGATTTTATTTTCCTTTCCTTGCTCTTGTATTTCCTTTCATGGTATCAGAGCAGGTTTCTAATCCTTGTTTTAAGTTGACATTGATGAAGGTTACCATTCTGTGGAGTTCACCTTGTTGGAGGCACTCTTGAGAGGAGAAGAAGTTCTTTTTCTAATATTTTCTATTGTGCAGGTTTTGGTTTCAGATTTTAACTTTTTTTTTTCAAACTTGTTAACAAGTTTGCCTGCAGGTTTAATCTTCTATTCTAGTTATTTTTTATTAAAAAAAAGGGCTTTGGAAGGCTTGCCGCCAAAGTTCCTTCTTTCTAGTTTAAATTTGTGTCTTTGGAAGGCTTGCCGCCAAAGTTTCTGGTTTTTTTAGTGTGCATAGTTTGGAAGGTTTACCGCCAAACTCAGTCTCCTTAATCTATTTGGTCGGCTTGCCGCCAAATCTGATTTATTATTACATTGCATTAGTTCTCATAATTTGTTTTTTGAGAGAAAAAAATTTAAGTTTTTTAATAGTTGTTCTTATCAGAATAACCATTATCTTTAGCCTTGATATCTGTGTATTCTTATATCTCTATTATATTTTGTATTCTTAGCTTTGATATCTAATCTGTAATTTTCTGTTTATATTTTTTTTGAAGATACTTTATCTAAAACTTCTACATCTCTTCACCAAAAGGATAATCTTTATTTAAACTTAAATTTGTTGAGGATTAAGCTCAAACTTAAATTTGTTCTTCTTGTATGATTGTATCTGTTTTGTTTTTCAGTCATTGGACTGTGACTCTATTGCCCAATAGATAGGCACTGGTCTGGGACCATTCACCAATCTCAAACGTTTGAAACAAAACATAAACCAGTAGTATAGGAGTAAGAGAAGTTTTTGTTTTCAGGACCTCATATTATAGCCGCGAATTTATCTTCAAGAGAGCTATTTAAATGATCTCATGAGAGCCAAATAAGTTAGTTTCTTGAACTTCCTCCGCTCTTTTTCGGACATAATTATCACTTACAGGTGCTCTTGTGCCTCAATCCCTGCAACTGATTGAATCGGGCCTCAATCCCTGCAACTAGCTCCGCATCAGACCCGGCAAAAACAAACTGGTTTGGCTCTAGGGCTACCGCGGCCATCCTGCAAATTTCGAGAATAAAAATCTGTGCGCGAAAGACGGGTTTCACAGACAGTTTAATCTGGATTAAACCCCAAAGCTCTCTCTACTCAAACCGATCTCTGTCTCACTAAATAAACGCCCCCCACCGCAAACCCCCTAAAAGAAAACCTAAGAGGAGAATTGAAGAAGAAGAAACGACAATCGTTAAAGTGGGTTGCATTAGTAAGGAATTTTCGCTTTAGCGGATCTTCCTACTGATTACCAAAATCCATTGTCTGCAAGGCACACCAACACCTGCGTGTAATCTTCCAGTATATCGCATATTTTCTTGTCGTAGATTACTTTCTTCTCAGCCTTAGTACCCTAACTTCTTTCCTGCGTTTTTAGAGCCTTTGAAGAGCGTTTTTATTCTTTGCACCTCTGTCATAACGTCTCTGCACTGTAAGTTAGTTGGGGTAGGATTTCTCAGGGCACTGTAAATTTCCTGCAAGAAATCATTTGTTTAAACGACTTTGTTTTCTTTGTTTTTAAACTGCTTTCTCTCTTATACGTTTCTATAGGTTGATTTAACTTATTTGTAGTCTAAGTTTATAACGTTTTTTTTACCAATAATATTCATATTCTTTATCGGTTTCCTTGCAGATATTCTGATAACTTATTCCTGCTCTATATAACAGTTTATGCCGGTTTCCTGCAAGCTTTATGACTTTACTCATTCAAATTTGACCAAAACGTCAAGTTTAGCCTTTTAATTTATAAAGTTTCTTTATAAAGTTTAAAATAAAGTTTTAATATATATAAAAATATATAAAAAGTTTTCAAAAGTTTATATTTTGTTTTAAGTGTTAATATATATATATATTTTTGTATAAAAAGTTTTTAATATAAAATTGTTTTATTATTAATATTTAAAGTTTTTTAATATAAAGTTTGTTTAAATAAAATTAAAGTTTTTAAAATAGTTAAAATTTATTATTAATGATTTAAAAAAACATACTTTTCGATCTATAATATTTTTAAATCAAAATTGGTTATTTTAATTAAGGAGGTTAATTTTTTTTTTTTTAATTCAAGTGGTTATTTTTTTTAATAAAAGGGGCATTTTTTATTTTCGAATCATTAGTTAACTATCATGTCTACATTAATTCCGGAAATTAAATTAAATAGTTCCAATTATCATTCATGGAAAACACATATCTCGTTTATTTTTCGTTTCAAACACCTTTTGGATGTTGCGACTGATAAAACCTTTGAACCCGCTACAACTGCTCCTCAAGCCGACCTAGATAGATGGAGGGCTCAAAATGAGGAAGCACTTGGTTTAATTGGTATTTCAATGGTTCTTGATTTGTATGTTTTAATTGGAAATTGTACAAAAGCGCATGAAGCTTGGGAAATTTTAAAAACAACTTATGATAGCTCAAATGAATCCCGAAAAATTCAACTTTAAGATCAACTTGAAGATCTAAGGTATACGGATTTTAAAACTATGGATGAATTCTTATTAAAGTTTGATTCTGTTAATAGTCAATTAACTAGTTTAGGAGTTACTCTAGCTGATTTACATTTAATTCATCTTATTCTTAAAAAATGTCTTCCTCGTCAATTTCAACAATTTATTACGAATATTCATGCTCAACTTGCTATTCCTAGCTTAGCTACTCAATTAACATATGATATTTTTCGTAATTTATTGCGTCAAGAGGAAGCTAAATTAATTCAATTTGGTACTCTTAAAAGTAGTGAACATGCTTTTATGTCTAAAAATCAAAATCATAATAATAATTTTAGATCCAATAATAATAAACATAATCATAATCATAATAATAATCATAATAATAATCACAAATCTTCTAATTATCAATCTCATTCTAAATCCTATCATAACAATTCTCATAATAATAATCATAATAATACATACAATAATCAAAGGAATAATTCTCAAACAAGACCCCATTGCACATATTGTGGGAAAGATGGACATATTACTAATAATTGTTTTAAGAAACAAAATGGTAAAAAGCCCATGAATCAAAATAATCAAAATAATCAACATAAACCTCATTATAAGAAAGGTAATAATAATGGTAATTCATCTTGTCATGCATTTACATGTACTTATAATGTTTCTCAACCACTTGAGTGGATTATTGATTCTGGTGCATCTCAACATGTTACTTCTCATAAAGAATGTTTTGAATCTTTGCATCCCAATACTTCTAATATTCCTGTTCAATTAGCTAATAATCATAGTTGTAAAGTTGAAGCTATTGGTGATGTGAATGTTCCTAATGGGAAATTACATGATGTTCTTTATGTTCCTGAATTAAAATCAAATTTGATTTCAGTTCCTAAACTTTGTCAAGATTATAAGATTAACTTTTATAGGGGCGTATGTTATATCATTGATCCAAACACTAATCATGTTATTGCTACTGCTAAAATGGATAGTGATAACTTATTCAAGTTCTATGAATTTGCTCCTCCAAAGTATTCTTTGCTTACTACTGTTGATTTTACTATATGGCATGAAAGACTTGGCCATCTCAATTCTGATTATATTTCATTGATGCAAAAAGCAAATATGGTTGATGGATTGCCTAGTATTGTTCCTTCTCAAATTGTTTGCAATGGTTGCATGAGTGGTAAGATGCATAGGGAACCCTTTCCTCATGGTCAATCTTGGAGGGCATACACTAAATTGCATCTAGTTCATAGTGATCTCTTGGGTCCCATGGAGAATCCCTCCATCCAAGGTTCAAGGTATGCACTTACCTTTGTTGATGATTTTTCAAGGAGAACATGGATATATTTCCTTCATAGTAAGGATCAAGTGCTTGATGTGTTTATTGAATTTCATATGTTTGTAGAAAGGCAATCTGGTTCTAAAATTAAGATTCTTCGTACTGACAATGGAAGAGAATATGTCAATAATGCATTTAATGCTTATTTGAAATCTTTTGGAATTAAACATGAGCTTACCGTTCCTTATACACCACAACAAAATGGTGTGGCAGAACGGAAGCATAGGACAATTGTTGAAATGGCTAGATGTTTATTGCATGCTAAAATATAGATTACAAGTTTTGGGCTGAAGCTATGGCTTGTGCAACATATTTAATTAATAGAACACCTACCAAAGCCTTAAAGGATAAAACTCCTGAAGAAGCTTGGTCTGGTAGAAAGCCTAATTTGCAGAATTTAAAATTTTTTGGTTCCATAGCTTATGTTCACAAACCTAAGGAGAAAAGAAAAAAATTAGATGCTAAATCTTCTCCTTTTATTTTTGTTGGTTATGATGAAAATACTAAAGGTTATAGAGTTTACAGTCCTATTACTAACAAGGTAAAAGTTGCAAGAGATGTTTGTATTGCAGAAAAAAGGCATTCATGACTGTTCTAAAGTGGAGGATGATGAACTTAGTCAAACCAAAGTTGTGCTTGTGGAGGACCAACCTCCTTCTCTTAACCCTACTCCTAATGCATCTCTTTCTATTCCTTCTAGTGATAGTGATGATGATAATAATAACTCTACTCCTCATGACTCTTCTTCTAGTGATGAATCCATTACTTCTAAAAGAAGACCTAAATGGTTTAAATCTTTAATTCAAGATAGTGATGAATACTTAGCTAGAATGGATAAACTTCAAGCTAGAAGAGTTAATTATTGTAATTATGCTTTAATGACTACTATTATGAATTCTAATGATCCTAAAACATTTGATCAAGCTAAAAATCTACCGCATTGGCAAAAAGCAATGAAGGAAGAATATGATACTTTAACTTCTAACCAAACTTGGGATTTAGTTCCCTTGCCTCATGGTAAAAATCTTGTTTCTTGCAAGTGGCTTTATAAAACTAAATTGAATGCTAATAATCAAGTTAGTAAATTTAAAGCTAGATTAGTTGCTAGAGGTTTTTCTCAAATTGAAGGCTTAGATTATACTGAAACTTTTGCTCCTGTTGCTAAAATGCCTACAATTAAACTTGTACTTGCTTTAGCTTCTAGAATGAATTGGCCTATTCACCAAATGGATGTTAAAAGTGCTTTTCTTAATGGTGATTTACATGAGGAAATTTATATGTCTCAACCTCCTGGTTTTATTAAAGAAGGTAATGCACACTTAGTTTGTAAATTAAAAAAATCAATTTATGGATTAAAGCAATCTCCTAGGGAGTGGTATTCCAAGATTAATGAATTCTTTCTTTCTCAAGGCTTTATTAGAAGTAAAAATGATCCTAACTTGTATATTAAACATAGTGAAGATGGTATTATAATTATTATCTTGTATGTAGATGATTTGATTCTTACTTCAAGTTCCAATACTTTGATTTCTGATATTAAGTTTCAACTTAATCAAAAATTTCAAATGAGTGATTTAGGTCTTTTACATTATTTCTTAGGCATGCAAATTTGGCAAAAATCTAAAGGAATTTTCTTATCTCAAAGTAAATATGCTCAAGATCTCATAGATAAGTTTAAAATGAATGATGCTCATCATGTTTCAATTCCTATTGAATTAGGCACTAAGTTAATGCTTGATATGCAAACTCCTCTTGTTGATCCTACTTTGTATAGACAATTAGTTGGAAGTTTAAATTATTTAACTCTTACTAGGCCAGATATTGCTTATAGTGTTGGTTTGGTTTCAAGATTCATGTCTAAACCTCAACAAACACACTTTAAAGTTGCTAAAAGAATTTTAAGATATATTAAAGGAACTATTAATGTAGGTTTGTTTTATGATGCAAATTCTGACTTTACTTTAAAAGGTTTTACTGATTCCGATCTAGGTGGATATCCCAATGATGGGAAATCTACTTGTGGTTATTGTTTTTTTGTTGGATCAGGAGTAATTTCTTGGAATAGTAAAAAGCAACAATCTACCTCTCTTGGATCCACTGAAGCTGAGTACAAAGGATGCACTAATGCTTCCAAAGAAGTCTTGTGGCTTAGAAGACTACTTGAAGATTTGGGTCTACCTCAACACGAACCAACTCCATTGTATTGTGACAACCAAAGTGCCATTGCCTTGGCTAAAAATCCAGTTTTCCATGCAAGGACAAAACACATTGCTCTCCAACACCACTTTATTAGAGAACAAATTGAAGACAAGCAAGTTTCACTCCTCTATTGCAAGGGGGAAGACCAAGTTGCAGATATTTTGACCAAGCCACTTTGCAAAGAAAAGTTCCAATTTCATTGTAAAAATCTTGGATTACAACCCATTGAAGGGTTTGATGTAAGCTCCCCAAGTAAAGCTTAAGGGGGGGTGTTAGAATATTTAATCTTTACTTAGCTTAGGTTTATTTGTATTTAGGATATTCCTTTGGAATTCCTACATGTAATTTGTCCTCTAGTACATGTGTGAGGACAAGTCATTTCTTTTATTTTCCTTTATTAAGGAATATTAGATTTCCTCCATAAGAGGATGTGGACACATGGCACACACATTTTATGAATGGTGGCATTCATAGATTTGGGAGTTACTTTGTAACTCCTCTCCTCATCTCTATTTAAGAGATGTCTCCTCTCTCATTTCTTCTTAATGACAATATTGTAAAGAGCTTCTTGCTCTCTCTCTCTCTCTCATTTTAGGCATTGCCTCATTCATAATATCACAAGGGGTTTTTCTTTTCTTTTCCCCTTTCAAAAGTTCTTGTGCCTCCTTCTTCACATTTGGGTGATGCTCCAAGGTTTTTGCTTTTCTCTTGGTAACAATTACTTCATCATAAACTTTCTTGGATTTTATTTTCCTTTCCTTGCTTTTGTATTTCCTTTCAATACTTGCCCGAATTGTTACTTGTACTTGTTCTTGAAGAAATGGAACTTGTGATGAATCAAAAGTATCTTCTAACCTCAATTCAGGTTCTCTTGAAGTATTTTCTCTCTTTGCCCGCTTCAATCTTGAAGTGCAATGAAGTTCAGTCAGATTTTTTGTGCCTGGTGTAGACCTCAATATCCTTTGGTGCTTTTCGGGCGAGAAAGAACCAATACGATCCAACGTGAAGATCTTACTTTTGAGAATTACTGTGGGTTCCTTTGGTTATGAAGTTCCTTGGCGGCAACTCTTTGACGTTCTTCAACTCTATCCGCTTCTTGTTCCAAGATAATTCTAACTCTAGTATACTTAGCGTTAGTTCTGCTTAGGTTCCACGCTAGGTCATTCAATCCAGAAATAATGTCTTCTTGAATGTTGCCTATCTCCAAATTGGGTTGTACTACCTCGTTCAATCCTCTATGTGGCAACACCATAGTGATACATGTTCATCTCAAATTTTGCTGAATTCCTTTTGAGGCAAGATTTTCTAAATAGCACTGTTCCTCTTGATGATCAAACTTTTGTATAGAAAAGTAGGCAGGCCCTCCTTCTAGCGCCAATTCTGTTGATGTGTCTTTTGTACATGACCAAACACAGAATAAAATACCCAGAGGTATCTTATCCTCTCTTGAATAAAACTCCCCAAAAGCTGAAGATTTCGTAGAAGGATCAATCAGAGAAACTCCAAGGTTCTGTTATGTAGGTTCTCTACTCGTGGATAAGCACCAGTGGTTGTTGTGTTTGCTGTTTTACGAGGGGCCTTACGTACTTTCTTAAGAAAGCTTATTCTTGCAACTACTTTTCAATGAGAAAACTGAATTCTCCTAACTTTACTTGATGTTTCAAAAAAAGGCAAAAGATAAGGGTTTTAAGGAGGCGATACTAAACTAAGCCTAGGAATGACTAAATGAGGAGTGGTCTTGGTAAAACTCTACCAATTTCAGTATTGCCAAAAGATTACAACTCTACTGGAATTGGTGTGATCTTCTAAGGGGATTCAATGATTTTCGAATCATCAATGGGATAGATACTATCACTAAGATACATATCAATATCTCCAATAATGATTGAACTCTTAAACAATTTTAATATCTCTAGTTGACCACACAAGGCGTGCTTACAATCAGTAAGGAGCTAGTGGTTTGGACTATCAGTTTTACCAAAGATCAAACACAACATTTGTCCTTCAATCTAATTCTAAAATTTAAGTACTATTTCCACACCATAACTTCAATATTTTATTGATCTCATAGCAAAATAAAACAACAATCATTCAACTTTCTCTCTTCACTACTTCTTTCTCTGCTGCTAACTGTGAAGTTATTTCAATTTCAATTAAAGAACAAGTTATGAACTATGAATGCTATATATGGATATGAGGAATTATGTTAATGTCTAATAATTCTGATTTTTATCTGCAGGTCTGAAGGAGAGAGATCATTTAATATTTTCTATGTCTTCTCCAAATGAATTCAATTGGCATATATATCATTTAGGCAACCGGTCAATTGGTGCCTTTACAATTATACCATTAACACAATGCTGATTATCGGTTCAAAAACCCCCGATAGCATATTGTAATATCATAATCTAATGACTGATCAATATAATGAATCAGTTCATATAAACACCGATGATTCAAAGTGCACGATGTATATAATCCAACCGGTGCATTTGTTAACCAATGTTAATGCCAAATGAAGCGGTGTATTCATTAAACCCGATAACAAATATGCCCGATATAATTAAGCCCGATAACAGATGTGAATCGGTGCCAATGTTTATGCACCCGATAGCAAGTATGTATTGGCAAATTTAACCCGATAACTTATAGCATTTAATATGCTATCGGGTTAATACCCCGATAGCATATTAATGCCAATTAACAATTGACATTAATATGCTATCGGGTTGTTAGCCCGATAGCATAATGATAAGCAATGTTTGTACAATCCGATAATCATATGCAATATAAATCAGACATGAAGCATGTAGATAAATAATAGAACAAGGAAGGTTAGGATACCCCGATAGCATATTAATGCCAATTAACAATTGACATTAATATGCTATCGGGTTGTTAGCCCGATAGCATAATGATAAGCAATGTTTGTACAATCCGATAATCATATGCAATATAAATCAGACATGAAGCATGTAGATAAATAACAGAACAAGGAAGGTTAGGAAGATCTTATCTTGCATAAGCTACCATGCATTAACACTCCCTCTTAGCTTTGGAAGATAGATAAGGCAACCTGCATCGCATTTCCTTTTCATAACTAAGATAATGTCAGTCAGCAAAAATCATTTATACATGAGAAGTACCATCAAGACATATGATACAAAATAAAAGAACATCACCTGAGCATGTGACATAAAGTATTATTTTAACATGTGATAAAAGTGAGAGAATCATCACCTGATCATGTGAGAAATCACCAAAACATGTGATCTGTAAGATTCATCAAGATATCACCTAACACATGATATCAATATTGCCTAACAGGCAATACTTAAGGATAAGTCTATGAGAAAGGTTAGTTTCTCATCATATCCAAGTTGTGATAAGTGCAATAACATTTATAAATGTTTATCACAACATAGTCATGGCACATCCATGACTTACTAGAGATCCAACATGATCAATGGTTGAGATATCACCTACACGTGATATCAGTATTGCCTAACACGCAATACAAGGATAACCATATGAGAAGTACTTAAGTTCTCATCATATCCAAGTTGTGATAATGCAATAACATTTGTACAAATGTTGTATCACAACATAGTCATGGCACATCCATGACTTACCAGTGATCCAACATGATTACTGGTTTGACTATCATAAGATCGTCACCTTATGATGTCTACATACAAGTGTTTAGTATCTGAGAGATCGTCACCTCTTAGATATGAACACAGGTGGCAAGAAGCCAAGAGATAGTCCAAACATGACAAAGAAGTTTACACATTAAACATCTTAAATACATGTAAGTATAGATTACAAAGCAGATTACCTTTCTATCATACCTAAACCCTTTCTGAAGTGATCAACCTTCACTCTGGAAAGTGGTTCGGTCAGAATATCTGCAGTCTGATCTCCTGTACACACATATTCTAACTTTATCACATTCCTGTCAACCATATCTTGTACATAGTGATATGGAATCTCAATATGTTTGGACTTGTCATGAAATACTGGATTTACAGAGTTTTATACAACTTTGATTATCACACTGAATGACTGTAGGTTTCATAGGTTCTCCAAATAATCCCACGAGCAATTTCCTTAGCCATACTGCTTCTCGGGCAGCCATTGAAGCTGCAATATATTCAACCTCTGTGGAACTCTGAGCTACTGAAGATTGTTTTCCGTTGATCCAGGATATCATGGCTGACCCTAAACTGAAGCAGCACCCTGAAGTGCTCTTTCTGTCAGTTACACTGCCAGCCCAATCTGAATCTGTAAATCCATGTAGATCTATGTCAACCTTTTCATATTTAAGACCAAGCTTTAGGGTACCTTGTAGATATCTCATTATATGCTTTACTGCAACCAGGTGTATCTCCTTAGGTTCACACATGAACTGACTTAAGACATTAACAACATAGCAGATATCTGGCCTTGTATTTACTAGATACATCAGGGACCCAATCATCTGCCTGTATTGAGTGGGGTCAATAGGTCTTGATTCTGCTGCTGCTTCTTTAAGTTTATGGAAGTTGGTTTCCATAGGAGAGGTCATGGGTCTACAGTTTAGCATTCCAAATCTTGTCAATATGTCCAAGGTGTACTTCCCTTGGTTCAGTACAATATTATCAGAATTCTGCCATACTTCCAATCCTAGGAAGTAATGAAGAAGCCCCAAGTCTTTCATATCAAATTCTGTGGATAGATCTTTCTTGCATTGATCTATTAGGTGATCATCTCCTGTGATTAAATAAGTTATCAACATATAAAATTAATATTAACATATCACCTTTATTTCTTTTGAGGTAGAGATTAGGATCTGCATCATTCTTAGAGAAACCCAGCTTTGAGAGATAGGTGTCAATTCTTTCATACCAGGCTCTGGGAGCCTGTTTGAGCCCATAGAGAGCTTTCTTGAGTCTATACACATGAGACTCTGCATCATGAATTTCAAACCCTTCAGGTTGCTCTAAGTAGACTTCTTCCATGATCTCGTCATTTAGGAATGCTGTCTTAACATCCATCTGATGTACCTTCCACCCCTTTGCTGTTGTAATGGCTAGGACAGCTCTTACTGATGTGTACCTGGCAACAGGTGCAAATGTTTCTTCGTAATCTATTCCTTCCTTCTGTGAGAACCCTCTAGCTACAAATCTGGCCTTGTGTTTTTCAGTATTGCCATCTGCAACATGCTTGATTTTAAACAACCATTTAGAAGACACAATAGACTTCTTGGTTGGCCTAGGAACAATCTCCCAAACATCATTCTTCATAATGGACTGATATTCTTCAGTCATGGCATCTATCCATACTTGATGTTTGAATGCACCTGAAACATTGTTAGGTTCAGCTTTAGAGAGATCATTCATAAGTGCAACATAGTTGATGAATTTATTAGGCCTCTTGCTTTCCCTGAAGGTTCCTGAAGGAGCAGCGAACTTTTGAGCTTTTGCTACAGTTTTGGTGGCCCATAGTGGTCTTTTCTTGCGATTATCTATAGGTGGGTCTTGTGTTTCACTTATAGTTTCCTCAAGATACTCCCTCTGAAGCTCAGGAGTAGGTTCTTCTTCTAGGTTAGGAGTAGGATTATGAATTTCAGGTTCTATTGTATTTTGGGCCCTTTTGAAGGCTAAATCTTTTTCGAAGATTACATCCCTACTGAGTTCAATATTTCTCTGCCCTTATACATAGATTCTGTAGGCTATAGAAGTTTCACTGTATCCTACAAGTATTCCCCTTTTTCCAGAGGGTTCTAGTTTTAGTCTTTTCTCTTTAGGTACATGAATATAGATCGGACACCCAAATATCCTAAGATGGCTGATATCTGGTTTTGTCTTGGTAAAGACTTCCTCAGGAGTTTTATCTTCAAGGTGTGAATGGGGACATCTATTTTGTATGTACACAGCAGTGTTAGTTGCTTCTGCCCAAAGGTTCAAGTTTAGATTTTGATCTAGTATCATGGCTTTGGCAGCTTCTACTATGGTCCTATTTTTCCTTTCAGCTACTCCATTTTGTTGTGGATTATAAGGTATTGTCAACTCCCTCTTAATCCCAGAATTTTTACAAAAGTCTTTAAATAGTCCTGATGTGTATTCCCCCCCATTGTCAGTTCTTAAGGTTTTAATTTTGTTTTCAGAGAGATTTTCTATTAATGTTTTAAACTCTTTAAACCTACTTAGGATCTCTTCTGATTCTTTACATTTCAGAAAGTAGATCCATGTCTTCCTAGAGTAGTCATCAACAAAAATCACATAGTACAAAAATCCCCCTAGCGAGGGTACAGACATAGGTCCACATACATTAGAATGAATTAACTCCAAAACTTTGCTAGTTTTCCTAGTACTATTCAGAAATGCACTTTTGGTATTTTTACCGAAGGCACACCCTTTGCATGCCTCTGAATGATATTGCTTCAACTTAGGTAGACCTGTGACAAGGTTTCCCATAATTGACAAAGCTCTATAATTCAGATAGCCTAATCTCCTGTGCCATACTTCATTTGCATTAGTTGCTTCATGGATCAATGCTAGATTGGGCTATGTACATAGCTCATACAAATAGCCTTGTCTTCGACCAATAACCTTAGCGTCTTTGATGGAGGATCTCTTTGGCCAAGCCAACACCTTGTTTTCCATGAAGGTCACTCTGTATCTTTGATCTTCTAGTGCTGATATGGAGATTAGATTTCTTTTGATGCCTGGAACATATAGTACTTCTTCAAGTCGTAGTGACATGCCTGTCTTCAGTTTGATGGTGCAGGTTCCAATTCCTCTGACTGGATATGAAGAATCGTCTCCGATGGTTACTTCCTCATCATCTTTCTCTATCATGGAGTCTAGTATTTCTCTAAAGCCAGTGATGTGTCTGGATGAACCACTGTCGATCACCCATGAGTTAGACTTGTTTGAAGCATGGCTTGTAAGTGCTGAGTAGAGGACATAGTTCTCGGAGTCATTTTCTCTTCTAGATTTCCTCACTTTTGCAAATGTGGCTTGCTTCCCTTTCTCCGGACAATTTGCAACATAGTGTCTGAATTTGTCACACCTATAACATTGAACATGTGATAGGTCTTTCTTAGAAGTGTTCTTGCCTTGTTTAGCTTTTCTTTCATGAATTGCTTCTTTTTGTACTTCTTATTGATGTTTGTATTTAGGACTTGCAAGTCTTCATCTATATTCTTCTGTTTTATTCCTACCTTGTTCAATCTGGGTTCTTCTTGTAGACAGTCATCTCTTAGTCTTTCAAACTTAGGATATTTGGACCTAGCACTGATGCCTTGGACGAATGTGTTCCATCCACTAGGCAATCCATCTAGAGCAATGAGTGTTAACTCTTTGCTTTGGATGTCGTATCCAAGGGAAGCTAGGTCATCTCTTAGGCTTGATATCCTGATGAAGTAGGAGTTAATTGTCTCCCCTTTGTTCATACTGATATGGTTGATCTCTCGTTTTAATGCCAGAGTACGACTTGCATTTGATATCTCAAATGTCCTTTCAAGTGCCTTGAACATTTTATAGGCCGTCTCCTGCTTTCTAATGATGGGCATTATATTATTTCTTACACCATCCACTATTATTTTAATAGCCTTATCATTTCCCTCAATCCATGTGGATTTCTCGGTTTCATCTTCTGGTTGTGCACTTTCAATTTGGACATATGAATCAACTTTGTTTTCTCTTAAAATCATTTTGATTCTAAACTTCCAAGCTGAAAAATCTTCGCTACCTCCGAGTCTATCTTCAAATCTGATAGCGTTGGTCACTATGGAAATGTGATGTAGTTTGTAACTTAGTCCTTGAATTTTATCAAAATTGAATAGCCTTAGGTTCGATTACCTTGGCTCTGATAGCATGTGAAGTTATTTCAATTTCAATTAAAGAACAAGTTATGAACTATGAATGCTATATATGGATATGAGGAATTATGTCAATGTCTAATAATTCTGATTTTTATCTGCAGGTCTGAAGGAGAGAGATCATTTAATATTTTCTATGTCTTCTCCAAATGAATTCAATTGGCATATATATCATTTAGGCAACCGGTCAATTGGTGCCTTTACAATTATACCATTAACACAATGCTGATTATCGGTTCAAAAACCCTCGATAGCATATTGTAATATCATAATATAATTACTGATCAATATAATGAATCAGTTCATATAAACACCGATGATTCAAAGTGCACAATATATATAATCCAACCGGTGCATTTGTTAACCAATGTTAATGCCAAATGAAGTGGTGTATTCATTAAACCCGATAACAAATATGCCCGATATAATTAAGCCCGATAACAGATGTGAATCGGTGCCAATGTTTATGCACCCGATAGCAAGTATGTATTGGCGAATTTAACCCGATAACTTATAGCATTTAATATGCTATTGGGTTAATACCCCAATAGCATATTAATGCCAATTAACAATTGACATTAATATGCTATCGGGTTGTTAGCCCGATAGCATAATGATAAGCAATGTTTGTACAATCCGATAATCATATGCAATATAAATCAGACATGAAGCATGTAGATAAATAACAGAACAAGGAAGGTTAGGAAGATCTTATTTTGCATAAGCTACCTGTTGTGACGTTTTCACACATCGCCCCATTGCAAATGGGGACCCTTGCTTTTTGCTTTTTAGGGTTTGTCTTTTTAGGTTTTTTTAGGGTTTTGTTAGTTAGCCTTTGCATTTTGAGTGTCGCCAAGGGGATCACATGGATAAGCAAGTCCGGCTTGAGTGAGGTCCTGATCCTGAAAATTGGCTAAGTCTGGAATGTCCTGATCCTGAAATTTGACTAAGTCTGGAAACTGAAAAACCTCAAAAAACTAGATTTTGCAATATAACTCCTGGAGGTCTGAAACCACTCTCAAACATCCTGAAAGTATATATGGAATATAACTTAAAGTATAAGAAATGTCACTTATACTTAAATGTTATATTCCATAAAAATTATCCTGATGGAGAGTTCGAAAAGTCAAATTTCGCTCCTGTCCTTCCCTGAGGATCCAGAGCGAATTTCGCTCCTGTCCCTCCCAGGAGGACCAAGGCGAAGCGCTCCTGTCCCTCACCAAGGGACCAGGGCGATAATACATATTTGAGCCATTCCTGACCTTCTTTGGACGAATTGAGACATCAAAGGCATGGTGAACGGCAAAATGAGCATGATAGAGCATCCAGACTTGATCAAAAGCAATGAAATGATGAAGTTTTTGCCTAGAAGGTCAAATTCGCTCCTGTCCCTCACTGAAGGACCAGAGAGATTTTCTTTATATGCACATTTTTAGACCTTTTTTTTTGGACATTAACTTTTATTCATAGCCTGAAGCAGGATGATATCTTCCCTAGCAAAGACATTTCATGGTGAAAAGTGAAGCATTTGGGCCTGGAGGACAAAAATCGCTCCTGTCCCTCACTGAAGGACCGGAGCTTAAAATCCAAAATTGCCTTGTCCTTGAAAGATTTGAACGATTTCGCGAATTGAGAAGATCAAAGGAGATACATTTTATCAGTTGAATATAACTTGAAAGCGCAATCATGAGGAAAATTGACCCTAGAAGCAAAATCGCTCCTGTCCCTCTGCCAGGGACCAGGGCGAATTTAAGTGATAGCTCCCGTCCCTCTCTCAGGGACTAGAGCGATTTTCCTTATAAGACAGGTTTTGGGCGAAGATCAAGTAAGTGTTAAGTTTGAGGCAAGCAAAGGAGGCGTAACGAGTCCGTTGAAGATAATTTGAAGATTGTAAAAACGCCAAGTGAAGCCCATATTGTCCTAGGCGCTCCTGTCCCTCTCCCAGGGACCAGAGCAATTTCTTCCTTAGACAAATCTCTCGCCAAGATGAAGCAAATTACATGTCAAGGATGAGTGAAGGGGAGCATAGCGGATCCATTGAAGATGGTTTTAAAAGTTAGCAAAGCATGATTGAGCCTACAAGTGAAAGTTCGCTCCTGTCCCTCAGCCAGGGACCAGGGGGAACTCAAGGTTATTTAATATTCCCTCCAAGCTTAAATCACTCCAAGCTAAGACACAAAGGGGCAATGATGTTTGGAATGCCTTGGAGAGAAAGTAAAGTATCAAAGACCGCAAAGGTGATGGAAATGCTCAAGTTCGCTCCTGTCCCTCTCCCAGGGACCAGAGCGAAATGTTCAAGTGTGTCCAAATTTAAGTTGCCACTCACATTTCAAGTGTTCAAAAGGGAGTAAGGAACATCATTTTACACCGTGAAGACAGTTGCAAGTTGATATAAACAAGGATGAGCACAAGGAACAAAGGTTCGCTCTTGTCCCTCACCAAGGGACCAGGGCGATATTCACTCAAATATCAAATTTGCATTGTAAGGGACGAGTAAAGTATGCATGGAATGAATGGATAACATTGTTACTTGCCTTGCGATATAAATTGGTGATTAAAGAGACAAAGACCCAAGGAAAAAAGGCAAGTTCGCTCCTGTCCCTCACCAAGGGACCAGGGCGAAAGTACTTTAAAGCACACTCCTTCCACAAAAGGGACGAATTAAGCTCAAGATTCCCAATTAAAATGCTATTTTGGACGTCTAAGACAAGACTCTGAACGTGAAAAACATGAAAAACAAGGCCAAAATGAAGGTGCGCTCCTGTCCCTCTCCCAGGGACCAGAGCAATGTGGTTAGTGTCCCTTATTCCTCCCATGCTTAGGTGCTAATATTTTCGAATTACATTAAAATGCCAAATTCGCTAAAAAAGTGAAATATTTAATTAAATTGGTATTTAAAAATAGCGCATGGACATTCAATAATTAATTTAAAGCCTTTAAAAAATTGAAGTTTTTAATTACAAAGGCATTTAATTAATTATTATTAAATTAAATTTTAAAAAAGGGAGCGCTTGGGGTATTATTTTGCAAGGTCGGCCCCCTCTTTTATTAAATTTTATTTGTTTTTTGGGCCTATTTTCCAAGTCGGCCTAGGGGCAATTATCAAGATGAGCGCCTATATAGGAGGGGTGTGTTGAGCATGTTAATCCATCATTCAATCATTTGTCCGAGTGCGATTTTGAAGGAGCAATGGAAGTGCGAAATCTCATCCAGGAAGGAGTGCCAGTTAAAGGCTAGAGGTGGAGCAAATTTTCCTCAAGACGTTGAAGGCTAGAAGTGGTGAAGTTGATAGAAGAAGCACATTTTGAAGACTTCGATCCACATTTTGCCTACCAAACTTGCTTAATTTTACATCATTTCTTAGAGTTAATTCCCAAGTGGAGGTATGGCGAGATTCTCCTAGTCTCAATTTTGAATTTTGAATTTTCAATCTCAAGTGGCTTAGTTAAATTTAGGAAATGATAATTCAAAGATTTATCATGAGGTTTCCTAATTTAAAACTTAAATCCTCTTTCTAGTCTATATTTCCACGTTGCAGAATCTATTACTAATTTTGAAATGTTGTGTAGGTATCAAGATGGCGACTCCAAGCTCGAAAGATCTACAAGTCGGAGGACTCTTCTCAAGGAAAATCAAGCCAGATCAAGGACGATCAAGCAAGGACAAGGGCGACCTCCTCCAGCCTAGTATCAACAAAGACGACCTTCTTTGATCCAGCATCATCAAGATAAGGCGACCTCTTCCAATCCAGTATTCCAAGGCGAGGTACATCAATCATCCTGCACATCAAGGACACAAGGAGTTAGAAGAAGGGTTCGTTGAAGAAGCAGATAGTTCCAGAAGAATTAATTAAAGCTAGCTTCTCAACAACATCAAGTTGAATATTTACCAAGTTACAAGTGTCAGACGAGGTGGCATCTTAGTCATCACTTCTCCAGTCAGTGTGGTCCACCTCAGCATGTCCAGATTCAATGTACCTAACTCATGGAAGGTGGCACAAACTCCGATGTACCTACCTCGGCTATCCATTGGTCGATTTTTCTAGAAAGGACATGTGTCCAAGCAATACAATTTTATCATTGGTCAAGCATTAAATGTTATGTAATGGTTGTAACAAACCCTAATTAAGGTTTTCATTGTTGAATCTTGGCCATTGATCTCGAATTGATCTAAGCCATCGAATTGTATTGAGGGCACTATATAAGCCCTGGCATTTCATTTTGTAAAGGCAATAGTTAGGAAAGAGTTGGAAAGCGGTTAGAAGACAAATAGAGAGTAGTTAGCTAGTTGATAGAATACTAATTAGAGTAGAGTAGAGAGAGAAGGCAAAGATTGTTGCCAAGATGTTGTTGTAAAAGACTTGTAACTTCATTGAAGAAATGGTGAAATTTATGGGTCGATTCGACAATTTGCATGGTCTTTATACTTCTCATATTTGATTTCATGTTATTAGATGAGTGGAAGAAATATGCTTCATTGATGGTGAAATTTGCATATCCATACTACTAGCAGTTTGTTGATTGCAGACTTGCCTTGTGTAGTCAACTGGAATCGTTCAGCTTAAGCTTAACTTCAATTGTTGCTTCTTCATTGATATGCATCAACCTGATGGTGTCTATGCCTGCAGTGATGATTTGAACATCATAAAGCTTCCCTTCGAAGATCGCACTAGCCTTGTGGAGATGGTCCTGCGATGTCAAAACAAGACCTAGTTAGAGTTTCATCAAAGATCAATCATTGCTCCTACATTCTTAGTGTTAGGATTAGATCCTCTCTTCGCCCTCATCTTTTTTCCATTTTTCAAATCTAAGGCAGTAAGATCCTGTGTTCCAGCAATATTCAAAGGCAAATCAGAAGTTCAATCATCAAATGTAAGTCCCCTTGTGATTCCAGCAAATCACATCATACCACAAAGAGCTTATCCACACGTAGAGATCCTACATACAAGAACCTTGAAGTTTCTCCGATTGATCCTTTTCGCGATATCTTCAGCATTCGGAAACTTTATTCAAGAGAGGATAAGGTACCCTTGGGTATTTTATTCTGTGTTAGGCTGTGTACAAAATACACGTCAACACTACCATGCATTAACACTAACAATCTTAATCTTTTTTTTTTCTCTTTTTTCTCTAACTCCCTTCTTTGGCTTGGATATAACTCATTAGGCTTCTCCTGATCATCCTCCAGTCCAAGTTAGCATTCACTTCAAGGTTTTGTGAAGAAAAAAGGGTCTTGAATGAATTTCGCTCTAGACCCTTTGGAAGGGTCAGAAGCGAAATCCTTGTCTTGGTCAAAAATCCTTCACTCTTTCACATTCTATCACTTCAAAAGGCAAAGATACATCATTTACCCCCGCCATGTCCAAGGAACAAGACTTTTAGTGCAAACAAAGAGGAAAAAGGTCTCTTCTAAGAATTTCGCTCTAGACCCTTTGGAAGGGTCAAGAGCGAAATTCTAGTTTTGCTTGATTTCCTACCTCTTTCATCCAATCCATCTTCAAAATTTGGTCAAATTTTCTCTCCTCTCGCCACATCCAAGTCCATTTGCCATCCACTTGGCTCCAAAATTTTCATTTTCAATGCCTTAGGCCAAAATTGAGGGTCAAATGAGGATTTCGCTTTGGGCCCTTTGGAAGGGTCAGGAGCGAAATCCTAGTTTTGAGCTAATCTTTCACCTCTTTTCTCCTTTTCATGTCTAGGACATAACTTGTTAGGCCTCCTTTGACCTCTATCAAGCTCAACTTGGCATCCATTTGGAGACTTTGTGAAGAAAAATAGGGTTTTCTATGAATTTTGCTCTCGACCCTTTGGAAGGGTCAGGAGCGAAATTCACCTTAGGCTATAATCCTGACTTCATTGCCTCACATTTCTTCATTCAAACAAGCGTTTTGCCATCATTCAAGCCTAGGAATGGGTTAACTCACAATTTGGGTCAAGGTGGAGTATCTTGTGGAGGAATTCACTCTGGACCCTTTGGAAGGGTCAAGAGCGAAATTCTTGTTCTTTGGTTCAAAATCTTTATCTTTTTCACCCATCATGCCTTAAATAGCTTCTTGAATCTTCTCTTTGTCACTGGCTCTATTTAGTCAACTCCGACTCGACAGAAGACAAGACTTTGACTAAAAAACC
The DNA here is from genome assembly GCF_030272615.1 of Cryptomeria japonica. Taxonomy (NCBI): domain Eukaryota; kingdom Viridiplantae; phylum Streptophyta; class Pinopsida; order Cupressales; family Cupressaceae; genus Cryptomeria; species Cryptomeria japonica. Next base: position 8,819,551 of record NC_081415.1, on the reverse strand, counting down.
AACAACCCTGACCTATCCTGACGTACAACCTATATCCCTTTTTGCACAATTTATCCATTTTCCATCTCTTGAGAGGCAAGATCCTTCTAATATAACACTAGGGTTCAAGGCAGACAACATATGACTTCTCCAAGCCCAGGTCAAATTTAGCTCTGAAAGAAACCCTGGATGAGCTCTTCGAAGGAAAACCTAATCTACCCAGCCCAGGCAACCACTAACTCACTCAATACACCTAGCAAGCAGAGAAAAACCTAGCTAAGAGAAAGCAAAACCAATGAAAAGAGAGGGGCTCCCCATCCTGATGGGGCGATGTGTGAAATGTTCACAACAGGTATTTATTTTATTTTTATTTAATAGGCAAGTCAGAGATATTTTTTGCAATGATGAAGGCTTGCAGGCCTGTCAGAGATATTTTGGGGTCATTTATTGGGGCATTCAAGTGCTTTTATGGCAAGGCATGTGCTGACTTGACTTTTGCTCAAGTGTGTTCCCTTTCAGACCTGTTTTAGGGTCTGAAAAGTGGGCTTTATGTTTCTGCTCGCCCAAGAGGAGGTGGGGATATTTATTCATTATCTGCTTTTTGGAAAGCATATATGTCTCCAAGTTTCATTATTGGAGGGTGGTTCTTACCTTTTGCTTCTTGCATATTGTAATTTTCTGAGTTCTTTTGCAGAAGGAAGGAGTTTGTAACTCAATTTCAGAAAGTTTTGATAGCTTTGTAACATCTTTTGACAGTAATAGAACATTTTGCCTTCTCAGATTTCTTGGTATTGTGGGCTTAGTGTTGATGCAGTTCATGTGATGTCTTTTGTCCTTGTGATTGTGTTTCTATCAGCACCTATATGCAAGAATTTCTAATTATTTGCAGGTCATAGGTTGTGCTAGTTATAAGAGTAACCTCAAGTTGTGAGAAAGCATGTTTTCTCCTACTGAGATTCTTATATTTCAGCCTTCTTATGAAGTATTAATGCAGAGGTTATGAGTGTTTGAGTTGTGCAAGAGTTCCTTTTTGTTACTGGTTATTTTGTGTGTTAATCAGCTTGTCCAAATTTTCAGATATTCAGTTTGGTGCATCACCTGTTACACAGTAGGTTCATTTTTATGTAATCCTTCTTCCCCTTTTCTCAGCAAGTCATTAAGTTAGTTAAAATTAGGTGATAACCAACTAATAACTAACTTTCTCTGGAGGGTCACTCCAATTTTTAGGCAACCCACAGGCCTAGGAGTGTTCTCATGGGTCACAAGCCTGCTGAGTTGATAGCTTAGCAAATAGGGGTGCAGGGTTTAGTGATGACAATAACATTTATAGGTTCTCTTGTGTTCAAGTATTGTTCCATTTTGACCAACATTTGGTATTTTTTTAATTTACATATGGATTATTTATTTGCAATTAATAGTATAAATTCGTGGTAAAATTGGATATTATATGCACAAATGCTATAACGACTATTGGACCCTTTACAATTACTGGCCCCTCTCCCCTAATATATTATGACCAAGGCTAGAGAATATGAATATAAAGGGGTACAATTAGGCTTGAAATGGTACGGTTAGCCCATTCATATATTTTTAATATTTGCCACTATATAATAATATTCTAAAATCTCCTTGAACATATATCAAATATAAATTCAAAAACTCATAGAACGACCAAACTAGAAATCTAGAAAACTCTTCAATAACTTTAGCACAATTTTTGAATTTTTCATCATGCTCCTAAGATAATCTTTCTACACATATGCGATCCATGGATGGAATTTCCTCTAAGGGATATGAGGATTTTCGTCCCTGACTCCAATCCAGAAACCAAGAGATTCCTTGTCCTTTGGCCAAAAGATAAACTAGACACTTGATCATCGAATAAGAGGGTTTAGCAACAATAAAATGGACAATCCTCTTCAAAACCCAACTCCTCCTATAAGCACTTAGAGAGAATATAATATTATTTTCTTCTTTTCCCTTTTCCCTCCAAAAGTTATTTTACAAAGTGTCTAGAAAGTCTTTTTAAAATGACATTACTTTTGGACCCCATTCCTAGCAACACTTTATAACTTTTAAGTAAACATAAATTGCCTTTATGAACATAACATAAAGTTACTTTTTCAACAATTTAAGCTAAGCTATTAATTTATTTCTCTTGCACCACCCCATTAGCCTTCTTGGTTCAGTCTCTTCTAATTATCTTACCCTGAAAAAGGGGACACAACACATCTGTTATTGTGTGTGCTACTATTTCTTAAGAATTTGAAAATTTGTACCAGCGAAAGGTTCTACCCAATAAAGTTTGGCATTGGTTTTCTATAAAGCATGATAATTAATAAGGAGTAGAAGGTCAAAGGGATCATGTGAATTAGAGAATTAAACCACATACACACCACACTATGTTTGCTCAAACATAGTGATAAAGTTGACTCAACACAGCTGCTAAGGACATGTTAATTTGAAATGATTGGCATCTTCGGATTATGTAAGGTGCCACCCCCACATTTGCAGTTTGTTTATGTAAGCTTTCATTTTTTTCCTAAATATCTACCATTGTCAAATGAATTGTAAGTAGCCATTTTGTACCAAGAATGAATCTCTTTTTATTATAATGATATGAGTTTTCCACAATCCATTATGTTTCTTGTTGCGATTTTTGGATTCGATTGTGTTTCTATTTTTGCATCAACATTTCGAATCACGCTCTGTGATTCATCATTAGGATGATAGAGAGCTCAAGGAGTAGACAGATGAATTGTTGCAGACCAGGGGTGACTAAAAAGATGTGGAGTAGGGAGAGGGGAGGGAAGAGGTTACACATGGCAAGAAGTGATTGGAAGAAAAAAGTAGGCACATAAAATAATAAAATAATAACAAGAACCAAATATTAAAAGACATGGACCAAGAGAAAGGAATGAGAGGCACAAAATAAGAGACTAAAAGATAAATTAATTAAATAACCAAGAACTTAATAATAAAATACCCAAAAATTAATTACAACAAAGTAAACCTATAAGCAAATGAATACATAAATAATATTAAACCATGACCATATAAAAGGATAAAATAAACTAAACTTATACATAAATGATCATAAATTACAATAGATTCGCATAATATACAAATCCGTTAATAAATGATCATTTATTATAAAAGATATCTTTAGATGGAATATATGAGACTCTTTGAATTAAGACTCTACAACACCTCCTTTTGCTTGAATGGCTAAATTTATTGAATTTCCTAATAAGCTCCAAGCAACATGGTCAAGTCTATAGTAAATCAGTGACCACAAACTTTAACTGGACCTTTTTCCATCAATAATTGATGTGAAAGCTATCAATAGTTATGTAGATGGAGGGCACCTTTTTTAGTTCCCACGATCTTCCCATAGGTTTGTAGATATACCATTTTTTCCCTAAATAAATATGCCACCAGATACTCTAGTATCTAACAAATAAGTTCTCATATTAGAGAAGCTTTAGGAAAGTTTTGTAGATAAACTAACTGCTTGGTCCCCATGCTAACAAAATTGTTGGCTCTTAGCAAGTGACACACACTAATTGAAATGGTAATTGCATATTTAATTAATGAAGTGAAACAAATTACATATAGGCAATGACATTGCGATGTTTCTAAAAGACTAAAAGAAACAATCAATAGCAAAAAAATGAAATAGAAACTAACTAAACGAAGCTTAAACTAAATGACCATTAAATAATATAATAAATACTTTAATACCCTTAATGGTCATCCTATCAACAACACCAAGTTGCCCCATAAATTTTACAAACTTGTTCGGGCTCAGAGACTTCGTGAGAACGTTTGCAGTCTGGGCCACAGTAGGAACATATTGCAAGACCATAGTTCCATCTTCAACAAGATGGTGAATGAAATGAAAATGGAGCTATACATGTTTGGTTCACTCGTGGAAGATTGGATTCTTGGCAATTTTCAACACCCCTTGATTATCACAATATAAGGGTGAAGGCCTTGCTTGAGATATTTTCACGTTAGAAAGCATCCTTTGAAGCCAAATTGCCTCGCATGCTGCCTTAACAGTTCCTCGATACTCTTCTTCTGTTGAGGAAAGAGCTACTGCCTGTTGCTTCTTATCGGTCCATGTGATTGCACTTGTGCCAAGATTGAAGATTGTTTACTACTATACCTAATAAATTCAGTACAGGAAATAATAATATACATGACAATGCTTACCAGAAAGAATAGTATAATATATCTTTATCCACACATGAACTTATTACATAGAATAAGACCAGAGATATTCGGTCAAGGGTTACACTAGATCCAACTATACCATACTACCTTCCTTGGTAGTACACAACATATTTAAAGAACCTGATAGTTGTCGGGAGGAACACAACCATCAACCAACCAACACATTAACTCTTTGAGAGTAACAACCCACTTAATACGAACAATTAATACATTGGTAGATAACAAATATTATCAAACATAACAATAGGCATTTTGAGCTGACTACAAAGACATACCCAGAAGTAGACCTATTGTCAACAACAAAACCTGCCCAATCCGAGTCTCTAAAACCAATCTGTAATGTCCCCTTCTCCGTAGTGATTAGTTCAGTGGTCCATTGGCCTATTCCGGAGCCCCGTAGGCTAATTTGAAAGGAGAATTAGGGTTTCCAACTTTTGTGGAGTTCTGCTCGAGCTTTTTAGGGTTTACTAGGAGGGAATTCTTCAGTTCTGTCTATGGTTTCCTTCTAGGTTTTTCATGAGCTCTAGGGTGGCATAACATGCATTTGATTCTTTGGTGAAGTGAGAACTTACTATTTTTAGTAAGTTAGGGTTTGGTTGTTTGGATGATGTTGTCTTACTGAGCTTTCCAAGCTCTTTCTCCAAGTGCGAAGATCATGTGTTTTGGAGGAGTATTCCATGACTTACTATTTTTAGTAAGTGGCAATATTGAGCAATTGTATTTTTAGCAGTTTGGACAAGGTCTTCATTGCTCAGCTTCATCTTGGATTTTGTTGATAATCAATATTGGAGTCATAAGTGATTTAACTAAATATTATTTCCTTATCCTAAGGTTTAATATTTAATTATTATATTACCGATTAATGATATATTGGGTGACTTAGGAAAAGACATTTATATCTAATATCAATGTTATATTTCCCTAAGTTAGGCATTGAATTTTGGAGAATGCATTAAGTTATTGTTGAAGACTTAGGCAAGTTCGAACTTGTTTAATTATTGGTTAAAATGCAACTTGGGCGCCCACCTTAGGAAATGGAATGAAATGTCATTTGGACGCCATATGTTAGTGAAATGAAATGAAATTTGGAGAGGTGAATTTGTGAGCATTTACATTTGAATTTCAAAGGAAAAAAACTATAAATACAGGTGCTTGCCCTCCCATTTGGATATCTTATGAAATTGCATTGTTATGCTGTCGGTTTGGCAATTGAAATCTGAGCTTCGAAGTGTGGCTTCCTAGCTAAGTCTCAGTTTTGTACTTGGGAGATAGTACCTAGCCGTGTTTCTTGTATTTCCAGTGCTGTTAGAGAGTGTTTTGCTGAGTGTGGAGTGTTTCGTGTGGATTTTGGAGTGTTTTCTTGCTGTTGGTCGCGAAGTTGCTGAAACTTTATTTTGCTCATACCTCTCGACCAAGTGATTCTTTCGTTCTGGGTATTGGTTCTATCAAAACGTGGCATGGAGGCGATATAGTCTGCAATTTTATAGCCACTGATTTGGAGAATTGGATTTTTAGTTGCAAATTGTACCTTTCAGATGGGTCGTACCATTCTAGAGGTGCATTGGGATGTGTGCTACTATTTTGAGGTGATTGGATTGCAGGTTTTGTGTTCACGTTTCATCATCCAGGTTATATCTTTCATTCGCATTTGATTTGGTGTGTTTCTGACTTCATTTGAGTGAGTTATGATCATTTTGCTGTTGCCGGTTGAGACTAGTCATGCTTGTTTGACTTCAGATTTTTCGTACAGCAGTAGTAGCATGATTTGAGTTAATTTGTTAGTTGTTTCTTGCTGTAATCTGCACTGGATATTATCTCTAATCTTATTTTTCTGATTGTAAGGTTAAGTAGTAGTACTACTAACCATTTATGGTGTTGCTTGCCCACTGCATAAGTGGAAGAGGCTAGTTTAGCCACCTATTTGCTCTGTAATTCAGTTATGAAGTTTTGTGCTGCCACTGAGTAAGTGGTTGAGTGATTTTATGTTTGTAATGGTCCTCCCGCTGAATAAGCAGCCGAGTTGAGTTTTTGATGTGATTCAGCCCTCCCGCTGAAACATTGCAGTTGAGTGATTTGTGTCTTGGTGAGTTGTTCGCTTGGCTGGTTTAGCGCCAAGTTTCTTGCTTACCTGTTGGATAAGCGGAAGGGGCTGGCTTGCCGCTCGTTATTGTATTAAGCTTTCAGTTGGTTTATGGTGCTAGCAATCCTCGGAACACCGTATGCTCTCACCCTCCCAGATTGGGCTCTTGGTGATCAAAAAGTGGAAGGGTTACTTTCAGCAATATTGAGATTATATTTTCTAACCTTAACGGGTTATGGTGTTTGTTTGTAATCCTTATTGCTTTAAAACAAAAAAAATTATCCGTGATATTACTGTGGTATTAGAGCTAGTTTTCTTGCCAGCCTGTGTGTTCCGATTAATCGGAGTTCTTCTTGAGTGACAAAGAAACAGTGGTTGATTCAATGGCAGAGAGAATATTTGGTCAAAATGATGCAAATGTGGCCGTGGAAAGAGTTGAGAAGAAGTTTGACACCATGATGAACATGATGTCCCAGTTGCTAGCTACTATGACTAAGAATCCTAGTGGAGGTCATAATCATAATCAAAACACCAATGGTCACAATGGTAGCACCTCTAACAATCCAAGAGGTAATGGGAATGCCAGCAACCATAGCAGTAACAATGGTGGAATGCCAGTTGGTTCAGTGTCAACACCCTTGTAGCCTGTTTTCCTTCCAAGGGAAGTACCGCCACCTGAAGTTGAAGTCCTTGTGGCTGATGAGATACGGGCTTGTTACACAGAGTATGCATCACTCCCTGCAGAGATCAGAAATATTTTGTCTCTTGACCAAGTTATGAATCATAAGAAGCGGAGAGAAGAAAGGGTATACACAATGAGTGTTGTAAAATCCAAGCGCTTGGATGGGAAGGCTATCTTGACATATGAAGAATGTGTGACAAAGCCTCAAGATACTCCCTCAAACTTGCATGAAATTAGAAATAATGATGATTGGTTTTGTGGAAAGAACAAAACCACAATTCTGAAGCCTAATTCAGATTCAGTCAATGTTGGTCTTGAGACCAATGACTTCAAGAATGAAGAGCATGATACAAATATGCAGGTTAGAACCGATGAAGCTAATTTAATTCCTGAGAGGAAATCAGACTTATCTTCACATGAGGCTGATTTTGAGCATGAACTTAGTCATCTTAGTGAATTGGATCCACAAAACACCGCTGAAAGTGATGATGAGGATGCACAAGAGGGTTGGGACAGTTATGGGATCAGTGTTGACAAGTATTATGATTTTGATTTGGATCTTGACCATAGTGGCAGTGCACTTTCTACCCTAGACCAGAATTGGATAACATCCAATAACCCATTGTATGAGATAGAAGATGGAACATCACTCGGTTCTAGCATTGCTCTTGGTGAGAATAGCAATGTGTGGAAGCGGAAACTGAGAGAAGATTCAAGAACTAAGTTGGAGTATACTTGGAGCTATGGTGAGCACTTTTTAACTAAACAAAGTAATTAGCTTTTTAGCATTTGGGATCCAGGTGTAAAAGAAACTAAGTTTGAAGAGGATCCAATTTGGGATGAATTTACATTTGATCCTAATACTGTATTGGTTTTAAAGAACAATGTTTACATGGAAGATGGCATTGATGGTGTTGATGACATGACTGATTTATCAATGCATGTTGCTGATCTTGAGCATAGACATAGTGACCTCGTTGATCTAGAGTCACAGTTCACTGTTGAGGGTGATAAAGAAGAGGCACAGGTGATTTGTGACAATCTAGAGGACTTTGATGCCCAATGTGATAGTTGTGATTCTAGTATTCATTATAACAACAATACCTTTGCCTTGAATGATTATGATTGGAAGAATGAATTGTTGGTGTCTGCTGAAAATGAAATACACACTCTATCTAGATTGGATGACATTAGAAGCCTAGTTGAAAAATTCATCTTCATGACACCAAGAGACCAATGTGAACAAAATGTTCCCCTTGCTGATTTGCACATGATCAAGAACACAATGGAAGGAATAAAATTGGTTTTCTTACACATGATGCATGATAAAGATGTTGCCACCAAGTTTGCTGATGAGACTTTGTCTTTGAATAAGCAATTGAGAGGAGAGGTTAGTGAGCTTGATTCCACTAGGCTTTCTTTCAAAAGTGTCCAAGAGACACTTCTTGAAGCAAATGATCAGCTTTATGAGGCCAAACATTTAAGAGAGAAAGAGAATAGAGAAATGGCCAACGAGATCAATCAGGGGATGGAGGAGCTTGATTGCATTCAGGAGGAGTATGATCTTGATCTTTGTCCCCAAAGATCTAAAAACGTGATTTTGGAGCAGAAGAATGTTTGGAGCATGACTCTGATGGTAATCAGTAGGTTGATAGTCCATTGTTTGATACAAATTCTGATTGGACATTTGTTAATCCACTATTCAAGTTTGATGTGGGAATTCCTTTTGACTTCAGTGATGAGGGTGGATCACATTGCAGAGTTTGGGATCTAGGTGCAATTTGCAACCATGAGATATTGTTTCAAAATTGGAGCATTGAACAAATGCATACTCTTGAGCATCCTCTTTGGAAAAGAATGGATCAGATTTTCAAATTTGGGCTTGCTGATTGGTTGCAAATTAACCACTTCACTTTATGGTTTTCTCTCATTCAGTGGAGTTGGTGCAATTTCTTTGGTCATGCAAGTAATGGCTTTCAATTGGAGATTGCTTGGAGGTGTTTTCCAGCCTTGGACATGAGCAGATGTGTTGTTTCAGACGACAATTTCCTGTGTTGTAGTAGCTGTTCATCTTCTTGGATGCTGATTTTCTTAAAATCAGATCTCAAGTCAGTCATTTCAGAATTGGTGGGCTGTTGGTGTACTCTTTTTCAGACCTCACAGTCTCTTGGCAGAACGGGTTTATGGTCTCAGATGAAAGGTATGGTGAGTTGGGGCTATCAGTATCTGTGTATGGGAAGTGTTCAAGCTCTAACTAGTGGTTATTCTTATGCCCTCTCTTCTACTTATGATTGGGACAACGAACCTTTGCTCTCTATGGTTCATCATTCTGAGGTGCTTGAAATAGGAACTATAAGAGATTTCAGAAGTCTCCATGGTTGTATCACAATAATTCAATTGAGGCCTAGTAGATTCATGTGGAGCTATGGGGATGAGGTTGTTGAGCTCTTGCAAAGAATTGTTTTCATCTTTGCAGGGAGATTTGGAGAAGCCACATTTACAATCATGGCTCCGCTTGACACCTTGGGGAGATATGTTGTGGAGTTTGATTGTGATTGGTGTAGACTTTATTTCCTATTGCCCAGGCGTGTGATAGATAGTGGCAATGTTGATATTGATTACTCAAAGCTTTATGGGCATGAGATGGTGCACGATAGTGATGTCAGTCCTTCAAGATTTTTCAATTTGAGCATCATGGATGGTAACATTTTGGAGTTACAAGAGAGGTTAGTGCAATTTTGGCGTGATGTTTTCACTAATCTCATCAAAGTGGCGCAGTATCAGCATGGTGGGTTCTTCCTAAGACGGGCATGGGACCCTAAGATCATACTTGCTTTGACGCAGATCAGTTTAAATTTTTTTGGAGTTGTGATGGCATTGCTTGAGGACAACCAATTTTGGGAAGGGCAGATTGTAATGTCCCCTTCTCCGCAGTGATTAGTTCAGTGGTCCATTGGCCTATTTCAGAGACCCGTAGGCTAATTTGAAAGGAGAATTAGGGTTTCCAACTTTTGTGGAGTTCTGCTCGAGCTTTTTAGGGTTTACTAGGAGGGAATTCTTCAGTTCTGTCTATGGTTTCCTTCTGGGTTTTTCATGAGCTCCAGGGTGGCATAACATGCATTTGATTCTTTGGTGAAGTGAGAACTTACTATTTTTAGTAAGTTAGGGTTTGGCTGTTTGGATGATGTTGTCTTACTAAGATTTCCAAGCTCTTTCTCTGGGTGTGAAGATCATGTGTTTTGGAGGAGTATTCCATGACTTACTATTTTTAGTAAGTGGCAGTATTGAGCAATTCTATTTTTAGCAGTTTGGACAGGGTCCTGTTCCTATAGCAGTTCAGTGGTCTTCATTGCTCAGCTTCATCCTGGATTTTGTTTTTGTATTAAGTATCATAGAATCACAAAGCTCATTTTTGCTCATTCGAGCATCCATGTTACAAACTTATTACAAATACCAGCTCCTTTCAAGCAAACTTATTACAAATACTAGCTCTTTTCGAGCACCAAATTAGAAACAACAATTGGAAGACCAAGGGTCATAGCTTAGAAATCCACTGTAAACAACCAATGGAAGACCAAGAGTCACAACTTAGAATTCTACACAAAGGTGTCCCTCATGGGAGTCGAACTTGGGTCTCCACATTGAGAACTCAATGCTTTAACCAACTAAGCTCAACCCCTTGGACTTCATCCTAGATTTTGTTGATAATTAGTATTGGAGTCATAAGTGATTTAATTAAATATTATTTCCTTATCCTAAGGTTTAATATTTAATTATTTTATTACCGATTAATGATATATTGGGTGACTTAGGAAAAGACATTTATATCTAATATCAATGTTATATTTCCCTAAGTTAGGCGTTGAATTTTGGAGAATGCATTAAGTTATTGTTGAAGACTTAGGCAAGTTTGAACTTGTTTAATTATTGGTTAAAATGCAACTTGGGCACCCACCTTAGGAAATGGAATGAAATGTCATTTGGACGCCATATGTTAGTGAAATGAAATGAAATTTGGATAGGTGAATTTGTGAGCATTTACATTTGAATTTCAGAGGGAAAGAACTATAAATACACGTGCTTGGCCTCCCATTTGGATATCTTATGAAATTGCATTGTTACGCTGTCGGTTTGGCAATTGAAATCTGAGCTTCGAAGTGTGGCTTCCTAGCTAAGTCTCAGTTTCGTACTTGGGAGATAGTACCTGGCTGTGTTTCTTGTATTTCCAGTGCTGTTAGAGAGTGTTTTGCTGAGTGTGGAGTGTTTCATGTGGATTTTGGAGTGTTTTCTTGCTGCTGGTCGTGGAGTTGCTGAAAATTTATTTTGCTCATACCTCTCGACCAAGTGATTCTTTCGTTCTAGGTATTGGCTCTATCAAAACGTGGCATGGAGGCGATATAGTCTGCAATTTTATAGCCACTGATTTGGAGAATTGGATTTTTAGTTGCAAATCGTACCTTTCATCTGGGTCGTACCATTCCAGAGGTGCATTGGGATGCATGCTTCTGTTTTGAGGCGACTGGATTGCAGGTTTTGTGTTCATGTTTCATTGTCTAGGTTATATCTTTCATTCGCATTTGATTTGGTGTGTTTCCGACTTCATTTGAGTGAGTTATGATCATTTTGGTGTTGCCGGTTGAGACTAGTCATGCTTGTTTGACTTCAGATTTTTGGTACAACAGTAGTAGCATGATTTGAGTTAATTTGTTAGTTGCTTCTTGCTGTAATCTGCACTGGATATTATCTCTAATCTTATCTTTCTGAATTGTAAGGTTAAGTAGTAGTACTACTAACCATTTATGGTGTTGCTTGCCCACTGCATAAGTGGAAGAGGCTGGCTTAGTTGCCTATTTGCTATGTAATTCAGTTATGAAGTTCTGTCCTCCCACTGAGTAAGTGGTTGAGTGATTTTATGTTTGTAATGGTCCTCCTGCTGAATAAGCGGTCGAGTTGAGTTTTTGATGTGATTCAGTCCTCCCGCTGAAACATTGCGGTTGAGTGATTTGTGTCTTGGTGAGTTGTTTGCTTGGCTGGTTTAGTGCCAAGTTTCTTGCTTACCTGCTGGATACGGAAGGGGCTGGCTTGCTGCCCATTATTGTATTAAGCTTTCAGTTGGTTTATGGTACTAACGATCCCCGGAACACTGTATACTCTCACCCTCCCAGATTGGGCTCTTGGTGATCTGAAAGTGGAAGGGTTACTTTCAACAGTATTGAGATTATATTTTCTAACCTTAACGGGTTATGGTGTTTGTTTGTAATCCTTATTGCTTTAAAACTAAAAAAATTATCCAGGATATTACACAATCAGCTGAGGATCTTTTCTTTTGCTATACAGAATGCCAATGTCAGGTGTCCCTTTCACATATCTTAGTACATGCTTTAGTGCAACCCAATGTTTTGCTTTTGGGGTTGTCATGAAACGAGATATAGCTCATACCATAACTAAAATTAGGTCTATTGGCTGTAAGATAGATGAGACTGCCAACTAGTTGCCTGAATTCTGACTCATTCACCATAGGTGAATCTAATTTGGTTGATAATTTCAACCATTTCTCCATAGGTGTAGATGAAGGTTTGCAATCTTGCATCCTGAACTTATCTAGCAAAAACCTGGTAGACTTCGACTGAGAGATGAAAATGTTGCCACCTGATTGTCAAACCTCTATACTAAGACAATAATGTAGAAGTCCCAAATCTATCATATCAAACACCTAACACAAGTTCTATTTGATTTGCTCAAGCAAGTGTTCTCCACTACCAGTAATGATGATATCATCGACATAGATGACAAGAAAAATGATGTCATTACCAACACTCTTTACATACAAGTTGGGATCCGAAGGACTTCTTTGAAAGCTCTGTGCAACCAAGTATTGATCAATTTTGATGTACCATGCCCTGGGGGCTTGTTTTAGGCCATAAAGAGGCTTCACTAGTCTACATACCTAGTCTTTGCCTGCAACCTTAAAACCATGAGATTGCGTAATGTAAACCTCTTCCTCCAAATCATCATTGAGAAAGGCACTCTTTACATCCATCTGATGGACTTTCTAGCCAGACTATACTGGAATGGCTAGAAGCAGTCAGATAGTGCTCATCTTTGTTGTAGGATCAAAGGTTTCCTCATAATCAACTCCTTTCTATGAGAAGCCTTTAGCTGCTAACCAAGCTTATATTTATCAAGTGTCTCATCAACTTTGTATTTCACTTTGTAGACTCATTTGCAGCCAATGTGTTTCTTCCCAGGTGGAAGATTTGATAGAATCCAAGTGTTATTTTTAGAAGACTATGATGTTCAACTTCCATAGCCTTTTACCATTCGGGTATTCCTTTTGCCTCTGAGTAAGTCTAGGGCTCATAAACACTAAATGTTGGCCATAAGAGCAAAGTTGATTGTGTTCTTCTTGCTCTTGGCTTTAGAAGATCTACCCTAAACAAGCTCATCATCTCGCACATCATCGATAAGCTTTTCCAACCACTTAGAACGGAGAGCAGAACCATCTACTTCCAAATCAAGTGTAGCAACATGACTTGGGCTGCTTGGAATAAAATCATATGGATGGTGATCCAAGTTTTCCTAAGGGAACTTTGGTGGTACAATATCATGCCTAGGTGATTCCACAACTTTAGGTTAAGAATCACCGGAACCCCTCCCTTCAGGTGAAGCTAATGGAAGCCTAACACCTATATCTATTTTCTATAGAGGCTAATCTTCAGGATGCTAGATGGGAGAAGCAAGCTGAAAGGGCCCACTATCTTCATCGAAAACCACATCTCTACTAAATGTGAGATAGTCAATGTCCACATCAATCAATTGATAGGCCTTATGATTGCCACTGTAGACTATAAGCATCAACTTTTGACTTTTGGAATCCAGTTTTGTTCTCTCTTTGCATTTGGAATTGAAGTATATGCAGCCAAACCAAAAACCCTGAGGTGGCTGATTTTTGGTTTCCTCCTTGACCAAGCTTCCTCGGGAGTCATCTTCTTAATGGTCTATGTGGGAGACCAAGTTAGAAGGTAAACTGCAGTATAGACTGCTTTAGCCCAAAATTTCTTAGGCACACTCTTGTTTTCAATCATACACCGAGCCATTCTGTTATGATTCGATTCCTCCACTCAACAACACCATTTTGTTGAGGGGTATAGAGTGCGGTAAATTGACGTTCGATGTTGTGTTTAGCACAAAAGTTCATGAATTCAGTGGAACAAAAGTCACTCCCATTATTTGACCTAAGAGTTATGATTTGATGTCTTGACTCTTTTTCAACTAATGCTTTAAACTTTTAAAATTCTTAAACACATCTGAATTTGCTTTGAGAAAAAACACCCACATTTTTCTACTAAAATCATCAACAAACAGAAGAAAATACTTGGCACCAACGATCGATGCCATATACATTGGTCCACAAAAAGTTTACATGAACCAACTGTAATACCTTGAATGCTCTCCAAGCTTGTCCATTGAGGAATGGAGTTTGATGTTCCTTCCTTGCTTGGCAAGCTCCGCATACACCATGTGTCTGTTGCTGAATCTCAAGTAAGCCTTCTACTAGATTCTCCTGAGCCAAATTGAGAGAGATATAATAGGTTGAGATGCCCATACCGTTGATGCCAAAGAGTGCTTATGGAAGAACTCTTCGCAGCCATTGCAATCTCTTGAGACTCGCTAGTATCAATTAGCCTATACAATCCATGATCCTCGAGGCCAACCGCAATTGTCTTCTTGGACTCCTTATCAATAATGTGGCACTTGTGTGCACTGAAGACAATATCCAACTTCGAACAGTGTTGCATCATCTAACTAACCGAAAGCAGATTCAACTCCATGCCCAAAAGATAATATATGTTGAGGAATATGAGACTCCTCCCACCAGATGTAAGTTGAACGTTGCCCTTGCCGACAACCGTATAATCTTCACCTCCTCCAAAGATCACTTAATCGAAGCAAGCTGTATACTCCGTGAACCAATCTCTTATGTGTGTGAAATGTCGAGAAGCTCTAGAATCAATGTACTAGGCATATGATTTAACTTGATCTACTAGTCTTTTGGCAATAAAAGCATAAAAAGAAAACTCCTACTCATTGTGTTTTGCAACATGAGCCTTTTGTTGAGAACCTCCCTAGTTGGATTGCTCATCAGCGAACAATTTTTCGCATTACTTCTTCATGTAACCAAGCTTACTACAATAGTGACATGTGATAACCTTCTTGGAGTTTCTCTCAAGTTTAATCTATCCTTTTGGCTACAAGAACTCGCCTTTTCCTTTGCCTTTGTCCTTGGCTTTGGCAGTGACAACTTGTTTTGCAGGTGATGATTTGTTGCCGCTCCTAAATTGTTGTTCCATCTTTCTTGTTGTAGAAGCTTGTTGCACAATTTAGGAAACTTTAGATCAACATTTGTGGATGTAATGTTGAGCATTCTATAAAGTGTTCATACGAGTGTGGTAAGCTTTTGAGAGTGATCACTACCATGACTTATTCCTCCATCTCCTGATCAATAGCTTCTAGTTGATCGCGAAAATCCTTGATCTTCGTAAGATGCTCTTGCAGAGACATCTTATTGTTCATCATTACTGGAAAAAAACACATTCTTCAGTAAGAATGCTCGGCTATTGTTTGATGTTTCATGGAGATCCTTTATATGTGTCCAAATATTCGAAGCTGACTTACTAGATGACACTTGTGGAAGCATGTCGTTGTGACTAACGGTTTGATGAGTATAATTGCTTCCCGATTGTGCTCATCATACTTGTCTTGACCTGTTCCCATCACCGTTGGATGAGGAGTCATACCCAAAACAACTTTGTCTAAACTTTGGTATTCAAATATTGTGAGCATACGCTGCTTCCACGTATTGTAATTTTTACTGTTGAAGCATTGATTATTTCTCAACATTATGTTGGTCAACGCCATCCCTCCCACTTTTCAATGCACAAAAAATGAGGAAAAACAACATTGATGAACAATTGATTTTTGTGGTCAAGAAAATCAGTCAAAACCGTTGCACAAATCTCAAGGTGCTTGTCGGAACATAAACCCAATTCGTTTTGGAAAAACTCTAGGGTGTCAAACTAAAAAGAGCTAGAAAAATGTTTGAAACCCTAGGGCATAGGCAACCCTAGTTCCAATGCAAAGGAAAATTGGAAGAAGACAGACTAAGGTCACAACAAAACGCTAGCCGAAGAGCAAAAACTTGTGATTTTAAACCTTGCTGATAAAAGGCAAAAACCCTTCGCATGGGAAACGTAGGCAATGTGAGCAAAAACTCAGGCAAATCGCACAAACAAGTTTCAAGGGCACTATAAAACAAAGAAAACACCTGCATTGCAAAAAAACCCTCGTCTGTTGCCAAAAAATGCAAAAAACTGACACAAAAAACGTGAAGAAAAAAATCCGTCACAAAAATAATCGAGAAAAAAACAAACCACTCATGACCTGTGCTTTTTCCAAACAGAGCCCTTCGATTGTGCTTTCAAAAAAATCTTTCCGCGTTGTGCACATGAAAGAAGAATTTGCCAAAAACCGGAATTGCGATTTTCTTAGAAAAAAACTTGCAATTTTAAAAATCATGACTTGCAAATCTTGCAAATTTGAAAAACCCTTGATTTTTTATTGACAAGCCCATAGAATTTGCAAAATGAAACCACAATTTTTTGTTAAAAAAAAATTGAAAAACTTTATTGAGAAAAAAATTTGCCAAAAAGTTTAATCTAGCTTTGATACCATGAAATGGTAATTGCATATTTAATTAATAAAGTGAAACGAATTACACATAGGCAATTACATTACGATGTTTGATTTAAACATATCACAACAAATAACAATATAAATTATCAACTTTCTATGGAGACAATAATTATGGTTATGTTTCTTTTATTTCAAAATTTTATCACTGTATGCTTTCTTCTCGTTTCTTAAGACAAGGCTCCAATATTTTGAGGTACGAAATTGAAGGATATTGTCGGGCATGATTCAAATTAACTACAAATAGGATCCTTACAAGCAATAAATCCAAAAAAAAAAGAGGATTTGGCACTAAACAAACACAAGCATATAGAGATACATATATAAAAATGAACTTTCAAATCACATAATATATATTATCAGTTATCATTTAATTAAATAATAGGATCCTTACAAGCAATAAATCCAAAAAAAAGAGGATTTGGCAATAAACAAACACAAGCATATAGAGATACATAATATAAAAATGAACTTTCAAATCACATAATATATTTTATCAATTATCATCTAATTAAATAATGTTTATAAAATATTGTGCTCTATTAACTTAATATCAAGAGAAGCCATAAAAACTTTATATTTAAGTTTAATACTGCTAGACTATATCTAAAGATAAAAAGTAAAGTTCAGTGAGAAATACAAGTGATTTATCTATAAGAAAATTGAATGTTAGTCTAAGTTTTTTAAAAGGACCAATCAATGCAAAAATTTGAATAGATCAACCTAAACATGGTGAATTTAATGCATACCTGTAATAGTTTGTTGGCCTTGCTAAGTTTGTAACCTAGAATCCAATACATATATGATAGCTGCAATAAAAAAGAATAAGTTTAGACAACAATACACCATTAATTCACAACCACAAACCATTGACACACAAATAATCTTGCTTCAAGAAACAAAGAATCTGACAATGAGAACATGGGATAACATTTGCACAATATTACAACTTCAAAATTTACTCTTTGTATCTACATGAATCCTCTGGAAACTTTTCCTTAAAATAATTTTTTGACGATGTACTTGAGCTTTTCTTATCAACAACATATAGGAAAAAATGAAGAAAACTTTGAGGAAATTTGAAATTGAAAATTTATTAACATAATGAGCACTCTAATTTTTTTTTTCAGATTTTTAGTTCAAAATAAATCGCAATGCAATGTCCTTATCACTTGCTGATCACCTAGTTTTCGAGATGAAAAAGGTTAGAGCATATTGTATTTAGGACCACACCAACTTTCTAAAATGCAGCACTTTGAAAGAAACACACTAGACAACAATGCTAGCCAAATCTTCACTTCTTTAGTGAAGTTCTATGCAATAATGGAAAGTAAACACTTAAATGTAATGTCCCCTTCTCATTGATGCTCTTTCAGTGGTCCATTAGCCTATTCCTGAGACCCGTAGGCTAGGTGGAATGAAGAATGAGGGTCTGGCATTGATGAAACAAGGACTTACTATTTTTAGTAAGTCAGAGGATGACCATTCTGGTGTTACTGTCCTATTGAGTTCTCCATGTTTTGCCTCTGGACGCGATGATCTTGCTTTTCTGAGCATTAATTCTTGACTTACTATTTTTAGTAAGTGGCAGTTTGGCACAATTCTATTTCTGGCAATAGACAGGGTTCTGATTCTACAGCAGTTTGGTGGTTGTCCCAACTCAGTTTCATCCTAGCAGTGTTAATAATCAGTACCAGAGCCATATGCAAAATAATTGAATATTAATTCCTTATCCTAAGGTTAATATTTAATTAATTTGATTATTGATGACTGATTTATTATAAATGGGGATAAATGCCTATTTTTCCTAAGTTCTTGGCAAATTCATTTTTATTAGAGAGATATCGAAATATTGAGGAAGATGTTATGTTTTTTTTATAACTTATCTCTAATTTCACCAAAAGTGGTTAACGTGGGTCCAAGTCTTGGGCGTGGGGTTTGACTCTTGCATTGGGCTCTACATTGGATCCACATGAAGATGAAATGCGATGCAAATGGGAAGTGGAATTTGCATTTCAATTTGAATGGTGAGAAGTTATAAATAAGAGCCTTGGGCTCTCATTTGGGATATCTTGAAAATTTGTAATGTTATGCTGCCGGATTGGCGACAAAACTTGAGGCTTCGGAGTGCGTCTCCCTAGTGCTACCTGGTTTCGTACTTGAAATATAGTACCTAGTTGTGCATTGTATTCTTCTACATTTTCAGAGTTTGCCATAGACATTTTGGTGTTGAAGTGATTCTGGAAACTTGTTGGTTTCGCCTGTGGCTGAAGCACATTTTTGCTCACACCTCTCTGCTGGAGTGACTGATAGTTATGGGTATCATTCCTATCTTCCTTCCCAGCACTTGCGATAAACTTTGTAAGTTTATAGCATGTTTGTTTAAGTTTTGAATTTATTATGCCAAATCAAAATTCCTAGGCTAGGCGTGGGTTTTCTGCCTTGCATTGGGATGCGTGCAAATTAAATAAGGGTCTGTTTGGGGTGTTGTTTTGATCGGTTGCCATTGCATATGATGTACGGTGGGTTTGAGACTGGTTTGAGCTGATTTGGATGTAAAATGAGGGAGTTATGAATATTTTGGCATTTCTCTAGGCTGCTGATCTGTGTTTCCAGCCTGCAGATTGGTTGTAACAGCAATTTATATCTTAATTGTAGAAATCTGCATTACTCTCCTTCTATCATTTCTATTATTGTAAGGTTAGGTAGTAGTACTACTAACCAGTTCTATCTTTGTAATTCTCAACCCGCTGAATAAGTGGAAGAGGATGGCTTGCCACCTGATATGCAACAAATTTGTAATTTTCAGTCCTCCTGCTGAATAAGTGGTCGAGTGATAAGTAATGCTATGGTCCTCCCGCTGAAATATGCGGTGGAGTGATTGTTTAATGTAATGTCCTCCCGCTGGAATATGCGGTAGAGTGATTGTTTAATGTAATGTCCTCCTGCTGAAATACGCCGTAGAGTGATTGTACTTCAATTCCTTGTGGTTTCTCCTTGGTCGGTTTACCGCCAAGAGTTTGGTTTCTATCCTGCTGGATAAGCAGAAGGGGCTGGCTTGCCGCCCATGCATTGTAATTTTCAGTTTGATTATTGTTGCTGACGATCCCCGGAACACCGTATGCTCTCACCCTCCCAGTCTGGGCTCTCGGTGAACAAAAGGTGGAAGGGTTCCCTTTTAGTTGTTTGGGTTTATTTCTCTAACCTTAACGGGTTACTTGTTGTGGATGCATTGTTATTGGCCTAAAAACAAAAAAAAATTTGGTGGGATATCACAGTGGTATCAGAGCTGGTTTTCTTGCTAGCCTGTGAGAGTTAGTGGGTTCAGAAGTCTCCATGAGTGACAGAGACATCAGACACTACAACAGAGAGCAGAAGAGACAATAGTTTCAGATTCCAACAGTGCACGAAGAGGACACATTTTCAGAAGTACTGAGAAACAGAGGGAAGGATCTAGATACCTCAGATTTAGTGGATTCAATGGCAGATAAGACTACAGAAACAAATGAGGCACCCGACAAGAAGGCAGAGAGGCAATTCAATGCCATGATGGACATGATGTCTTTACTGCTGGCAAAGCTCAACCAGAACATTGTTGGGGTCCCTAATCAGCCCAACAATGGACCAGAAGCCAACACTTCTAACACTCCTGTAGGCAATAGAAATGGGAGTAACAACTGGAGTAATAATGGAGGTTCAACCCTGTTGACGTGTATTTTGTACACTGCCTAACACAGAATAAAATACCCAAGGGTACCTTATCCTCTCTTGAATAAAGCCTCTGATTGCTGAAGATATCGCGAAAAAGGATCAATCAGGATGACTCCAAGGTTCTTCGTTGTAGGATCTCTACGTGTGGACAAGCTCTCTGTGGTATGATGTGATTTGCTGGAATCACAAGGGGACTTACATTTGATGATTGAGCTTCTGATCTGCTTTGAATATTGCTGGAACACAGGATTTTCACTAGCTTAGATTTGAAAAAAGGAAAAAAGACAAGGGTGAGGAGAGGATCTAATCCTAATACTAAGGAATGTAGGAGCAATGATTGATCTTTGATGGAATTCTAACTAGGTCTTGTTTTGACATCGCAGGACCATTTCCACAAGGCTAGTGCGATCTTCGAAGGAAAGCTTTGTGATGTTCAAATTATCACTGCAGGCATAGACACCATCAGGTTGATGCATATCAATGAAGAAGCGACAATTGAAGTTAAGCTTAAGCTGAATGATTCCAATCGACTACGCAAGGCAAGTCTGCAATCAACAAACTGCTAGTAGTATGGATATACGAATTTCACCATCAATCAAGCACATTTCTTCCACTCATCTAATAACATGAAATCAAATATGAGAAGTATAAAGACCATGCAAATTGTCGAATCGACCCATAAATTTCACCATTTCTTCAATGAAGTTACAAGTCTTTTACAACAACATCTTGGCAACAATCTTTGCCTTCTCTCTCTACTCTACTCTAATTACTATTCTAATCACCTTCTAACTACTCTCTATCTGTCTTCTAACTGCTTCCAACTATTTTCTAATTATCTAACTGCCTTTACAAATGAAATGCCAGGGCTTATATAGTGCCCTCAATACAATTCGATGGCTAAGATCAATTTGAGATCAATGGCCAAGATTCAACAATGAAAACCCTAATTAGGGTTTGTTACAACCATTACATAACATTTAATGCTTGACCAATGATAAAATTGTATTGCTTGGACACATGTCCTCTCTGGAAAATTCCACCAATGAATAGCTGGGGTAGGTACATAGAAGTTTGTGCCACCTTCCATGAGTTAGGTACATTGAATTTGGACATGCTGAGGTGGACCACATTGACTGGAGAAGTGATGACTAGGATGCCACCTCGTCTGACACTTGTAACTTGGTAAATATTCAACTTGATGTTGTTGAGAAGCTAGCTTTAATTAATTCTTCTAGAACTATCTGCTTCTTCAACGAACCCTTGCTTTGACTTCTTGTGTCCTTGATTTGCAGGATGATGATGTACTTCGCCTTGGAATGCTAGATTGGAGGAGGCCGCCCTTGTCCATGCTTGATCGTCCTTGAGGAGACCGTCCTTGATCTGGCTTGATTTTCCTTGAGGAGAACCTTCCGACTTGTAGATCCTTCGAGCTTGGGAGTCGCCATCTTGATACCTACACAACATTTCAAAATTAGTAATATATCTTGAAGTGAAGAAAGGAAGATTCAAGATTTTAATTAGGAAACTTCATGATAAATCTTGAGTTATCATTTCCTAATTAACCATGCAATACTTAGACTTTTCTAAAAAATGTCTAAAAAAAATCAAACCTTGAATAAGGGTGTCAAGATGATTTTGCCATACCTCTTCTTGAGAATTAACTCTAAAAAATAGATGAGTTTTGCTAGGCGAAGTGTAGATCAAAGCTCTCCCTTGGATACAATGCACCTCCTTTAGCTTGGAAAAGAACTCCACCTTCCTCTTCAAAAATCTGGAAATTCGCCTTCAAATACCTTCAAAACATCTGGAATTTATCCTCCAATCTAGCAAGAAATACGCCTCTCCAATAGCCTTCAAGGTGAATTTCGCCTTCCTCAAATTGCTCTTCAAGTTCGCATGAGAGATAATGCAAGAATGATTTGAATTGTGAAAAAAAAAAAACACCTCCAATATATAGAGCGCTCACCTTCCACTTACCCATGAGGCCGACCTTGCAAGTAAAGGCAAAAAATAAATAAAATTAAAAAAGGAAGAGGCCGACTTGATAAAATGAATAAAAATAATACCTCAAGCGCTTCATCTTTTAATTTTAATTTAATAAAAATTAATTTTAAATGCCTTTATAATTAAAATTTCGATTTTTCTAAGGCTCAAAAATTAATTTATTAAATGCCATGCGCCTTTATTAAATGCCAATTTAATTGAAATTTTTTAAAATATTTTGAAGTTTTTAACGAATTTGGCATCTAATGCGATTTGCTAAAATAAGGCAAAAAATAACGAATGTTGATAACTTCGCTCTGGTCCCTTGGAGAGGGACAGGAGCGCTTTTGCCAATTGTCATCGAAATTTGTGGTCCTTGCAACTCCATTCCACCCCGAAGCACCTTAAGTATCATTCCAAACTTGTGCTTTGGCCTAGATTCGTCCAAACTTGGCGAGAAGGACTGGATATTAGGTTTTTCGCCCTGGTCCCTTGGAGAGGGACAGGAGCTATTTTGCAAATCCAAGCTTATCCGTCCTTTGTTAGCCTTCCAAATTATATTCAATGGATAAATCATGTTTTCCTTGGTCTCTTCAAATCATAAAATTGTCTTGATCCTGCAAGAACAGTGCAAATTTGAAATTCAAGCTCCGGTCCTTCAGTGAGGGACGGGAGCACTTTTGCAATTACAAGCCAATTCGTCCTTTGCTAGCTTCGAAAATTATCTTCAACGGATCGATTGTGTCTTCCTCCACCCACCTCAAACGCGAAACTTGCTTTCCTTTTGCCAAAAACTTGCCTTGAGGGAAAATCGCTCTGGTCCCTTGGAGAGGGACAGGAGCGCCCTAGCCAATCACCTTGGTCCCTTGGAGAGGGACAGGAGCAATTTGTTACTTAGGCCGATTTTCTTCATTGTGGCGTACTTAAGTTATATTCAACGAGCAAAACATACTTCCCTTGACCTCCTCAAATCGCGAAACCACTTAAATCTTGCAAGGATAATGCGAAATTGGAATTCAAGCTCCGGTCCTTCAGTGAGGGACAGGAACGAATTTTGCTCTCTAGGCCAAATCGTTACAATTTTCATCAAAAAATGTCTTGGCTAAGGAAGATATCATCTTACTTCATGCTATGAATAAAAGTTAATGTCCAAAAAAGGTCTAAAATTGTGCATATAAAGAAAAGCGCTCTGGTCCTTCAGTGAGGGACAGGAGCGAATTTGACCTTCTAGGCAAAAACTTCATCATTTCATTGTTTTTGATCAAGTCTGGATGCTCTATCATGTTCATTTCGTCCTTCACCATGCTTTTGATGTCTCAATTTAACCAAACAAGGCCAGGAATGGCTCAAATAAGTATTTTCGCCCTGGTCCCTTGGTGAGGGACAGGAGCGCTTTGCCTTGGTCCCTTGGAGAAGGACAGGAGCGAAACTCGATCTGGATCCTCAGTGAAGGACAAGAGCGAAATTTGAGTTTTTGAACTCTCTATCATGATAATTTTTATGGAATATAACATTTAAGTATAAGTGAGAAATTCTCACTTATACTTTAAGTTATATTCCATATATACTTTCAAGATGTTTGAGAGTGGTTTCAGACCTCCAGGAGTTATATTGCAAAATCTAGTTTTTGGAGGTTTTTTCAGTTTCCAGACTTAGTCAAATTTCAGGATCAGGACATTCCAGACTTAGCCAAATTTCAGGATCAGGACTTCAGACTTAGCCAAATTTCAGGACATTCCAGACTTAGCCAAATTTCAGGATCAAGACATCACTCAAGCCGGACTTGCTATCCATGTGATTCAGACCTCCAGGAGTTATATTGCAAAATCTAGTTTTTGGAGGTTTTTTCAGTTTCCAGACTTAGTCAAATTTCAGGATCAGGACATTCTAGACTTAGCCAAATTTCAGGATCAGGACTTCAGACTTAGCCAAATTTCAGGACATTCCAGACTTAGCCAAATTTCAGGATCAAGACATCACTCAAGCCGGACTTGCTATCCATGTGATCCCCTTGGCGACACTCAAAATGCAAAGGCTAGCTAACAAAACCCTAAAAGACCTAGAAAACAAACCCTAAAAAGCAAAAAGCAAGGGTCCCCATTTGCAATGGGGCGATGTGTGAAAACGTCACAACAAGCCCCAAGGCCTTTACAACCTGTCTTTTTGCCTAAAGAAGTACAACAAGCTGAAACAGAGATACCCACAGCTGATGAGATAAGAAATAGCTACATGGAGTATGCTTCCCTTCCCAGTGACATCCGAGATATTCTAACTCTGGATCAATTCATGAATCAAAAAATGAAAAGAGGAAGGAGGAATGACTACAAGTCTGCTGCCCCAAGAGATTTCCAACAAGCTCTTGGAAGAGTGACCTTAGCACACTTTGATGGGAGCGCTAAGAGTACTGCCAAAGCATGGGTACAGAAGTTGGACAATTACTTGTCCTTGAGACCGATGCCGGAGGAGGATGCCATCAAGTTTGCTACCTTGCACTTGGATGGAGTGGCCCACGAATGGTGGTACCATGGGTTGGTCACCCTTGGTCACAACTTAGTCACCACCTACGCTGATTTCACCAACAAGCTAATTGAGAGATTTGACACCAGGGATCCAGAGGTGAAGTTTAGAGCACTTGCACAACTAAGGCAGCAAGGTTCCTTGGACACTTACCTGACTGAATTCCAAAACTTGTCAGTCATGGTGAGTAGCATCTCAGAGAAGCGACTAGTTGTCCTTTTCACTGAAGGACTTGAAGAACCATTGAGAGGATGGGTCAAAGCTTTTGATCCGCCCACACTGGCATAAGCTATTAAAAAATCTAGAAGTATGGAGTTGGCTGCCCTTAAGAGTAAAATTCAGTCCAAGCCTTTCCCTTTCAGAAAGGATAAGGAGAAATT
Source organism: Cryptomeria japonica (assembly GCF_030272615.1). NCBI lineage: Eukaryota > Viridiplantae > Streptophyta > Pinopsida > Cupressales > Cupressaceae > Cryptomeria > Cryptomeria japonica. The sequence goes on along the minus strand of NC_081415.1, from coordinate 8,794,227 downwards.
AACTAATCAGACCAAGAGGTTCCCTCTGCGAATGGATGATGGGCTCCGTCAAGAGCTCCGGAGAAAGAATCTATGTTATTCTTGCAGAGAACCTTGGGTTCCCGGGCATAGGTGCCATGGAAAGAGGAATTTGCATCAAATAGAATGCTATTCAGAAGATGGATCAGATTCTGAAATTTCAGAACAGCAGACTGAAGTTGAGGACAGCGAGTATGAAGAGGCTCCTGAAGGGCCTGAATTTGGGTCAGAAGATAGAGGAGTGGTTGCTCAACTCTCGAGCATTCACAAGAATGAGTCTTTCAGAGTTCGGGGTGTGATTGGAGAGCATTGTGTCATAGCTCTCATTGACACAGGTGCAACACACAACTTCATTGATGAAAGGATTGTTGCAAAAAAGGGACTAGTGACAGAGGAAGTTGAGGGCTTCAAAGTCATGGTAGCAGATGGCTCCACTATATCCTGTAATAGAATGATTTCCAACATGTCTCTGAAGTTGGGAAATCATGAAATCAGAGATGATTTCTTTGTGATAAGCACTGGAGGGACTGATGATGCAGTCCTTGGGATTCAATGGCTGAGATCTCTTGGTGAGATCACACTAAACCTACAAACCATGGAGCTGAAATTCATGTATGAAGGGAAGAAGGTAGTTTTGAGAGGAATGTCGCATGGGGGACTTAAAGTTGTATCCTTGAAAAGAATGGAAAGGCTGATCCACCATAATCAGGTGGAGTGGGCAGTAGAGTGTTTGATAATGCCTTCCAATCTATTGGTGGATAAGGGCAGCTATTCCTTAGATATTCTAGCAATGGTCAAGGATAGGAGCAAGATCATGGTAATGCCTTCAGAACCACAACAAGAGCACCAAAATTATCCTAAAGACATCCAAGCCTTGATAACTAAGAGAAGCAAGGTGTTCGAAAACCCACCTCCTGGTAGACCTCCTAAAAGAGGAGCCGAGCACATTATTGAGCTTGAGGAAGGAGCTAAGCCAGTCATCACTACTCCTTACCGATACCCAAAAATGCAAAAGGATGAGATTGAGAAAGCAATTCAGGAATTGCTTGACATGGGTTACATCCAGTCTAGTAAAAGCCCCTTTGCTTCGGCTGTGGTTTTGGTGAGAAAGAAGGATGGGACCATGCGCATGTGTGTGGATTATAGAGCCCTGAATCAGAAAACCATCAAGAATCGGTATCCTATTCCGAGGATTGATGAGCTCATTGATGAGCTACATGGGGCAGTATTTTTCTCCAAGATTCACCTCGGATTGGGGTACCATCAGATTAGAACGAGAGCTTCAGATGTGGAGAAGACTGCTTTCAGGTGCCACTTTGGGCACTTTGAGTTCCTAGTCATGCCCTTTGGTTTGACTAATGCTCCTGCTACATTCCAGTCATGCATGAACAAAATCTTCCAAGAATAGTTGAGGAAGTCTGTTTTGATATTTTTTGATGACATCCTAATTTTCAGCAGATCTTGGAAAGAGCATCTTCAGCAGTTGGATGAAGTGTTGGGCATACTAGAATCTGAATCCTTGTTTGCCAAGGAATCCAAATGTGAATTTGGGATGGAAGAGTTGCTCTACCTTGGTCACATCATTAGTGCAGGTGGTGTGAAGGTAGACCCTGAAAAGATTAGAGCTATCAATGATTGACCTACTCTCAAAAACATAACACAATTGAGAGGATTTTTGGGATTGTGTGGATTCTATCGAAGGTTTGTAAAGGGATACTCTCAGTTGGCTGCCCCCCTTATAGATCTCACCAAAAAAGGGGCTTTTGAATGGTCCGAAAAGGCACAGACAACATTTGAGCAGTTTAAGAGGATCATGAGCTCCTGCCCAGTTTTAGCATTGCTCGATTTCACCAGGCCATTTGAGCTACAATGTGATGCATTTGGAGAAGGTATTGGTGTAGTCCTCATGCAGGATAAGCACCCTATAGTTTTTGAGAGCAGAAAGTTGAGAGGTCCTAAGAGACTATATTCCATTTATGACAAGGAAATGCTTGCCATAATGCATGCACTTGCAAAATTCAGACAATACCTGGTGGGGAGTAAGTTCATTGTTAAGACTGATCACAATAGTCTTAAACACTTCATGCACCAGAAGGATCTGAATGAGAGGCAGCAGAAATGGGTGAGTAAGCTACAAGCTTACGACTTCGATATTGAGTATGTTAAAGGAAAAAACAATGTGGTGGCCGATGCCTTATCCAGGAGACCCCATTTAAGCTCACTCTGCGAGCTTAGTACTGGTTGGAGAGAGTTATTGCTTGCTGATTATGACAAAAATCAGTTTGCAATCAGCCTTATAGAAGGTACTTTTCATGATGAAAGGTACAAATTGGTTGAGGGATTGATACTGTAGAACGGAAGAATCTTCATAGTACCTGAATCTAAGTTAAAAGAGAAGATTTTGAAGACTTTCCATGATATACCCCTTGCTGGTCACCAAGGTTATTTCAAAACATATAGGCAGATCCGAGAGAGATTCTCTTGGAAGGGGCTTAAAAATGATGTTTTGAAGTACACTAAAGAGTGTCAAACATGTCAGAAGAACAAAGATGAGAACACTCTACCTGCTAGTTTGTTACAACCCTTGCCTATTCCCGGTCAAAAATGGGAAAGTATTTCCCTGGATTTCATCACAGGGTTGCCCCGGGCTCAAGGGAAGGATAGTATCTATGTGGTGGTGGACAGACTCACAAAGTTTGCTCACTTCTTCGCCATCACCAGCTCTTTTACAGCAGCTCAAGTTGCTGAAGTATTCTTCACGGAGGTGTTCAGATTGCATGGTTTACCGAAGAACATTGTGAGTGATAGGGACAACAAGTTCCTAAGTGCTTTTTGGCAGGAGATTTTCAGATTGTGTCGTACTGTGCTCACTCCAAGTATCAATTATCACCCTCAAACTGATGGGCAGACCGAGATAGTGAATAAGTGGTTGGAGGGTTATCTTAGAAACTATGTCTCGGAGCAGCAGAACACTTGGGTGAGATGGTTTCACCTAGGGGAATATTGTTACAATTCTTCCTATCACATGTCCATTCGGATGTCACCATTCATGGCACTATATGGTTATGAAGCTCCTAGCTTCATAGACTTGGTATTTGGTGATAGCAGAACCCCTCAGGCAAAGGATATGATGCAGCAAAGTCAGGATATTCTGAGAACTTTGAGGGACAATCTCCAGCATGCACAAAATCAATAGAAATTGTATGCTGATCAGCAGCGTATTGAGCGCACCTTTGAGGTGGGCGACATGGTTTATTTGAGGCTCCAGCCCTACAGACAGTCTACTCTCAAGAAGAGTGGGGTTGAGAAATTGAAGCCTCGATTCTATGGGCCTTTCAGAGTCAGCAGAAGGGTTGGAGAAGTGGCTTATGAGTTGGAATTACCAGCAAGCAGCAGGATCCATAATGTATTTCATGTGTCTTGCCTTAAGAAGGCTCTGGGACATAATGTTGTTGCTTCAGCTGAGTTACCTCCACTTGATGAGGAGGGAGAGTTGGTTTTGATTCCAGAAGCTATCCTTGAAATTAGAGAACAAACCTTGAGGAGAAGAGTGATCAGGGAATACTTGATCAAATGGAAGAATCTACCGGCAGAGGATGCTACGTGGGAAAATGAGGATATTTTATTGCATCTAGCCTTATAGTTGCTTGAGGACAAGCAATTTTGGGGAGGGCGGATTGTAATGTCCCCTTCTCATTGATGCTCTTTCAGTGGTCCATTATCCTATTCCTGAGACCCGTAGGCTAGGTGGAATGAAGAATGAGGGTTTGACATTGATGAAACAAGGACTTACTATTTTTAGTAAGTCAGGGGATGACCATTCTGGTGTTACTGTCCTATTGAGTTCTCCATGTTTTGCCTCTGGACGCGATGATCTTGCTTTTCTGAGCATTAATTCTTGACTTACTATTTTTAGTAAGTGGCAATTTGGCACAATTCTATTTTTGGCAGTAGACAGGGTTCTGATTCTGTAGCAGTTTGGTGGTTGTCCCAACTCAGTTTCATCCTAGCAGTGTTAATAATCAGTACCAGAGCCATTTGCGAAATAATTGAATATTATTTCCTTATCCTAAGGTTAATATTTAATTAATTTGATTATTGACGACTGATTTATTATAAATGGGGATTAATGCCTATTTTTCCTAAGTTCTTGGCAAATTCATTTTTATTAGAGAGATATCGAAATATTGAGGTAGATGTTATGTTTTTTTTATAACTTATCTCTAATTTCACCAAAAGTGGTTAACGTGGGTCCAAGTCTTGGGCGTGGGGTTTGACTCTTGCATTGGGCGCTACATTGGGTCCACATGAAGATGAAATGCGATGCAAATGGGAAGTGGAGTTTGCATTTGAATTTGAATGGTGAGAAGTTATAAATAAGAGCCTTGGGCTCTCATTTGGGATATCTTGAAATTTTGTAATGTTATGCTGCCAGATTAGCAACAAAACTTGAGGCTTCGGAGTGCGTCTCCCTAGTGCTACCTGGTTTCGTACTTGAAATACAGTACCTAGCTGTGCATTGTATTCGTCTACATTTTCAGAGTTTGCCATAGACATTTTGGTGTTGAAGTGATTCTGGAAACTTGCTGGTTCAGCATGTGGCTGAAGCACATTTTTGCTCACACCTCTCTGCTGGAGTGATTGACAGTTATGGGTATCATTCCTATCTTCCTTCCCAGCACTTGCGATAAACTTTGTAAGTTTATAGCATGTTTGTTTAAGTTTTGAATTTATTATGCCAAATCGAAATTCCTAGGCTAGGCATGGGTTTTTTGCCTTGCATTGGGATGCATGCAAATTAAATAAGGGTCTGTTTGGGGTGTTGTTTTGATTGGTTGCCATTGCATATGATGTACGGTGGGTTTGGGACTGGTTTGAGCTGATTTGGATGTAAAATGAGGGAGTTATGAATATTTTGGCATTTCTCTAGGCTGCTGGTCTATGTTTCCAGCCTACAGATTGGTTGTAACAGCACTTTATATCTTTATTGTAGAAATCTGCATTACTCTCCTTCTATCATTTCTATTATTGTAAGGTTAGGTAGTAGTACTACTAACCAGTTCTATCTTTGTAATTCTCAACCCGCTGAATAAGTGGAAGAGGCTAGCTTGCCGCCTGATATGCAACAAATTTGTAATTTTCAGTCCTCCCGCTGAATAAGTGGTCGAATGATAAGTAATGCTATGGTCCTCCCGCTGAAATATGCGGTGGAGTGATTGTTTAATGTAATGTCCTCCCACTGGAATATGCGGTAGAGTGATTGTTTAATGTAATGTCCTCCCGTTGAAATATGTGGTAGAGTGATTGTACTTCAATTCCTTGTGGTTTCTCCTTGGTCGGTTTACCGCCAAGAGTTTGGTTTCTATCCTGCTGGATAAGCAGAAGGGGCTGGCTTGCCACCCATGCATTGTAATTTTCAGTTTGATTGTTGCTGCTGACGATCCCTGGAACACCGTATGCTCTCACCCTCCCAATCTGGGCTCTCGGTGAACAAAAGTTGCAAGGGTTGCTTTTTAGTTGTTTGGGTTTATTTCTCTAACCTTAACGGGTTACTTGTTGTGGATGCATTGTTATTGGCCTAAAAACAAAAAAAAATTTAGTGGGATATTACATTAAATGGTTATTTAGCAGAGCGTGCAATTACAATAAGCTAGGCACTTCTCACTTATGCAATGGAGTGCAATTACAAAGCACATGCACTACTTCCTTATTCAGCAAAGTGTAATTACAAAGCACAGGCATGACTCGCTTATTCAATGGAGTGCAATAAAACTGGCACAACTACTTCCACTTATTTAGTGGGGAGAAAAAATACATTTAAGTGCATGACAAAGCCATTGGTGGTACTACCATCTAGGGTATTACAAAGCTATACTGAATGCATTACAACTCAACATAGCTGCTGCAAAAATCCATAATAAGCTGAATAATCATAAATAATCAGTGGATTCAAAGTACCCAATAAAGATGTATGATAGATGATTTTGGAAATTGATTGAACGTCTAATATCACTTGGTTTTGTTGATAAATTGCAAAATTAGAATTGAACAGTCTAAGAGCACACTATAAATTGTTGAAGACAATACCCATAAGCATTCAACACAAATTAGAACTAAAACACCATTGGCCAACAAGAAAAACAACCCAAAACGCCAAGGAAACACATCTAAAAAGTTTGACAACATTGGACAATGGATAGATGTTATTTTAGATAATAGAAGCCTATTGATAACTAAAATTTGACTAAGAAAAAAATTATAAGATCCTTCAAAAACTAAAAATTGCATTGTAACTCTTAAAGATCCAAAACCCATCTCAATTATCTTGAAGCTATATACATGAAATATAACTTGGAGAATAAGGAAGTAAATACATCACTTATACTTAAATGTGTATTTCATCCCTTGTGTCCCCTCACAATGGGGAAGTGTACAACCATCATAAAGGTACTATGACCTTCAAAACTGCAATTTCATCCTCCATCAAAATATTCAGCTAGGTAAGAATTGTATGACTAGGAATGATGTAAACTTTTTCATTTCATGAGAAATTAGTAGCTTCAATTGGTACAACCTCCATGGAGTAGTACGTCTAGCATAGAGAGAATGGTATGGCTAGCATCCAACACTTCTAGCAATCTCCAACACAAAAATTCACACAAACAACATCAAAGATTCACAGACCAAAAAATTCCCCAAAATACATCAAATGCCTCCATTATTGAAGCAATCAAAACTGAAAATCTACTTGCAAGTGCACTAGTGATTCCTATATCAATCACGCTAACTAGCTATGAGGGTTTTTGTCCCCAAAACTAATATTTTCAAGAGGGTTTTCATCCTCAAGAAAATTGGCAATGAACACACACTCTTTCGGAAATAGAAACAAATATCATAATGGTAATAACCACCCCACATTGATACGGAAACACTTATAATATTGAGAGGGATGGGTGTGGGCAAATCAATATGAGACAAATTTTTACTTATCTAAAATATAACAACCACAATAATAGAAAACACACAAGATCCATACAATTAACAACACAAGATTTATGTGGAAACCCTTTCCAGGAAAAACCACTAAGGACTGCTTGGATCTATTGTCCAAATCCAACCACAAAAAAAATAAAATGATCTTACAATATTTGCAGACACCAATGCACTGAAGACACCAATCCGCACTTACAAAATTTGCAGGCACCAACCTGCTGGAGACACCGATCCCCACTTATAGAATTTGCAAGCACCAACCTACTAGAAACACCAATCCCCATAACCAAGCACGAACTCAGAAAGAGCTACCAATCTCTTCTTTTAGGAGGCATCAACCGCTTTTGCAAAATTTCACCTTCTAATGTTGCTTCTTTAATGAATGATAAACACATTTTTGTACTTTCACACTTCACAAAATCTGCTCCATACTAAATCTGCTATGCATTAAATCTTTTCTAATCTATATTCAAATGATAAAGCATTTTTTCACACATAGTACTTACAGACACGTTCCATCTTTTTGTACCCCTTTGGACACTAAAATTAATTACATAATACACGTAGGTTGGCCCTATAAGATTAAATCATTATAATAAAATTCCATGAGTTAGCCTCCAATTACACCTCTTTTAAACTAATAAAATTCAATTAGAAGGCCTCCAATTACACCTCTTTCATAATAATAAAATTCCATGAGTTAGCATCCAATTAAAGCCAATATAACAAACAATATCCAAAAATTTGACATCAACAACCTTTATCATCAATGACAATATTTCCAACAATCTCATTTCAACATTAATGACCATATTTCCAACAATATCCTTTTTTGAACAAAACACACTTTGACATCAATGGCAACATTTCTGACATTCTCTCCCATTGTAATTGACAACATTGCAAAGAATTAATCATTTGTAAACACAACAAGAACATAATATTGTCTCTATCTGTAAGTCTCCCCCTTTGACATTAATGGCAAAGGGATGTCCAGTATTCTCACAAAGGATCTCCCCCTTTTTGTAATTCTTTCTCTTGAGATTAATGGCATCAATCCTTTTTAAATCCACCAATTGATCTTTCTCTGAGCTATCTTCTGAAAGTATATCACTAAGAAATATTCAAGGCTGGGAGATAATACAATCATTAGCTTCCCCTGAATTTGTGCTTCTCGAGCACTCAAAATTTCTGCTTGAGATACTCCAACTTGACATGCTATTGTGTTAACTTACTATCTTTCAACGTCTACTTCATCTAAAGAACTTGTTTGCAAAATGATATTGCTGCTATGTATTCTACCTTTGCGACATGAACTTGTGTGCAACATGACACTGCTTGGCCAAACTGCATCTGTATATACTGCTAAAGTGAAATCTTCACCTTTGAGATACCACAAAATAATGTCCAAAAAGCCCTTCAGATATTTAAATATTCTTTTGATTGCTTGCACATGAGTCTCTTGCATAATGTTCAGTGTTGATGCTATCACATATAATAGGTTGTCAAACATTGACTTATACAGTGTTTGATTATCAAAAGTTCATATGGCGCATCCTTCTATGCTATAACCAGCTTCCATTTGTTTGTCCTCTATAACATCTTTCTCCCTCGATGTCACTAAGGATGGATAGGCTATATGTTGTTCTATTTGCCTTTGTAACTAGTTTTCATGTACTTGACTTCCTAATCGCATGACCTTGACCATGAAATGTGAGGGTGTATTCTTAATCACACATTTGACTAACACTAAAAAGATTATGCTTCAAAACTTCAACATACAAGACATTTTCTATTTTTGTCTTTCCATTTTCAAGACTTATCCAATTATCCTTGTTGTAGCATTATCTCAAAATTTTCTTTAAAGTGAGAAACTTGCTCTTGTTCCCTGTCATGTGGCTTTAGCATCCACTATCAATGTAGCATTGGTTTCCTTCGTCTTGGGCATGTAAAGTAGTTTATGCTAGCATAGACTTCTCTTTTTCTGTTCTTGCTCCTGCTTCCTTTTCCAAACTTTTGCATGTTGTTCCTTTTATTTATCAAGTGTATCCACTTTCTTGTTTTGTCTAGGAGGTTTCACAAAACCACTTCTACAAAAACATGTTATATGACCAAATTTGTTGCACTTACAACACATGACATTGTAATCCAACAAATGAGCAAATGAATTGTAGTTTCTATCTAAGAACCCTACACAATTTATGTTTTTGTTCAACACATAATCATGTCTTGCATTTTCCCTAACATCTATTGCCTTATGACACAAATGATTACAAAAAAAAGCAATAACCAAAGAAAGAATTTTGAAACCCAATCTTATGAAGTTGTTTTGGAGGGAATGATCTTATGAAACCCTTATCTTTCTGAGGACCATCATCTTCTTTATTCCTACTACTTTCATTCTTGACAGTTTCCTTGAGTACATTTGTACAACTTTTAGGCCTTTTTTGAATTTGTTTTCTTTGGCAGTTTTGTACCCTTTGTATTATAATCCTTTTCAATCTCCTTCTGATTTTCTTCATAGCCAAGACCAATCTTGTTTACTCCCAAAAGGAACTTACTTGATTACACAGAGTAAACGAGATACATAAACATACCATACAAATCACACAATAATACGAGAGAAATTAATCAACACCAGAACATGGCAGAAAGATATGTTCTTTTATTATCAAGTGTAATGTGTATACAATCATGAATGTTTCTCGATAAAACAATCGAAGTATATATAGTGCCTAGCAATTTGTTAAGACTCCCAACCGTTGACAACTACCAACAACCTCTTTGGAACAAAAGTAATTACATTGCCAAGTATATACTAACCATAGAAGCAAACATCGGGAAAAAATAGCGATCAATTGCAATTAATTGGTGATCAGGGAGGTTCATGATTTTTTCCCCCCCAAAATTGCATAAAATCAGTCAATTGTTTTTTCACATTTTTCAATGTTTTTTCCTAGTAAGTCGTGAAAAATCACAAGAATAATCCGAGAAAAAAAAGCTAACAGAAAATCCCGCCGCGAAACCCTAAAACGCGATGAAAGGGTGCAAAAATGTGTTAAAAAATTCCGTCGATGTGGGGTTGCAAGTTAACGGCATCAATGCTAAGTGTGTTTGGTCAACGACATTGCATTGCAGGTTAACAACATTGTTTTTCAACATTTTTATTCGGCATCCAAGTGTCTGTTTGAGTAAAATGTGTAGAATTCGTCGTGTTGGTCGTTCAAATCTACTTAGCAATGCACCAGGGAAGCAGGATCGCAAAAATAATGTTCGATTCATTTCCGACGAATATTTATAATTTTAGTTTTTAGTTTTTCAATTAATATTTATAATTTTATTAATATGTAATATACTTAGTTCGACTTTAATATTAAAATGAATATAAATTTCAATATTTTTAAAATAGTTAGAAAAAATCACCTTTACATTAAATTAAAAATTAAAATAAATAAAATATACTATAATTAACTATTAACAATAAATAATAATTAAATATTTTGATATTTAAATCTGAATATAAAATTAAAATAAAACATATTATAATTTTATTAATATGTAATATACTTAGTGCCGATTTAATTTTTTTTTTTTTTTGATAAAAGTGGGCAAGCCACTAAACTATGTTTTATTAACTTTGAATTTTGATACAAACGGGTTCAAAGGGCATACCAACAGGAAAGAACCCGCAAGAAAACCTCTTGTTATGGCCCAAAAAGGCAAAAAAAATTTAAAAACCCCATATACCCAATTACATATTTGATTTTGATCACCCTCCCATTACATGGCTTTCAAAGATATACATATCGTTATCCATATGACCCAAAAAATCATGAGATGTGATCTGTAGAGGAGGTTCATAGCCTCAAGGCTTCCCAAGCTTGCCAAAAAACATATCAACCGATCAAAACCCTGCATCAAAAAGACAACAACATATCTGCACACATAGTTAATTCTGAAACCAAGAACTTGAGCTCTCAACAGGGGGTTCTCTATCCATGATCAAAGGAGGAATGGTCTGCAAGGGAGATTCCAGCCGTGGAGGAGCTAAGGCCAAAAAACCAAAAGATAGCACAGAATGTAAACCCATAAGCACCACCAATGCTTTATCCACAAACTGTGAGGGAACCGATTCTAGCAAGGTTTCAAAAGCATACATGGTGTCCCCCAATCTGTCACATAATAACCCCATTCTCATCTCAAACAATAAAACTCCACACTTCCCATTATCCAACAAATCAAAATGAGGAAGAAAGCCCCCTTAATAAAAAGAGTCCAGCTCAAAATGATAATTATCCAATGCAGACCTAACAAGCTCCCCGGAGTAAATCGAGGGAGGGATAAACGTATGAACCAAGAGTTGGAGTAAATCCTTATCAAGCAAAATGTCATGGCAAACAGTAAGAAATCGAGACAAAATCTCAAAACCAGAAAAGGAAGGACCAGACTGCAACCAGAGAGTTCCCAACGACCTACGAACCTCAAAATCCACCTGAGGAGTAAGCAAACAAAACACTTCCCCAAGCAGTTCAAAATTATTACTCGGAACCTCATTATCCCTCTCAATTGGGCATTCGACAATGACCCTATATCTTGAAAGAGCCAAAGCACTCGACATATGAAACAGAGCCCAAACAAGATTAATTCAAAAGTTTACTGCTGTATTGAGAAAGATATCGGCTTTTAAAGACCAATCGCCACCAAAAACGTGAACCGATCAAATCATGCTAATTCATGATTACAAATAAAGCCAATTAAAGCAAGATTAAAGCTCATACAAGATAACACATAAATGAAGGACTTCGCACAATGGTGGCGGCTGAAAAAACAGTACTTCATATCCCAGCCAATGCCACATAACAAACTACTTACTCCTATCATAATGACTACATAAAAAATCGTGAATGATTGCAACCGAAGCACATTTCCTTCGTACTTCATATAACAATAAAACTTTTAAAACACACGAGCGAGGACAGAGAAGATAAAACATGCCGAATCATAGTAACACATACCGAATCATAATTGCTGTTAGGGCGCCACCTTAATACCATAACAAGTACCCACCCTTGTTGCTTATGACTGATCATAAGCATACTCAATAGCCAACTAGGAATTGCCTACTAAGCATACTTACCATTTGCACATATACACCAAAACATGCTTACCTCTCAAGGCATAAGGGCGCTAAATTTTTTTATGAAATCATACTTAGGAAAAACCAAGAAGACTTAATGCAAATGTTTCAGAATGGAAGGTGGAATCTCTTCCATATTTATATCCTGCAAGTTTGCATTAATGTCAATGGCTAAATTTGGCAAGAAATCCGCTATTATATTAATTTCTCTGAAGCAATGAGTGATCAAGAAGGAATCAAAGAAAGCCAACTGTTGTAAAATTAACTCCAGAACATATTGTAATTTCCAACAGTTAGATTTCTTCTTCATAACACATTGGATGGTTACCATCGAATCCCCTTCAATTACAAGATCCTTAATGCCCAAGGATATAGCCATGTCCAAGCCGAGAGACAGGGCATTAAATTCTACAAAGTTATTGGACTTATGCCCAATAGCGTGACATCTAGCCTGGACAATATTAGCATGATGGTCAAAAATCACCATACCTACTCTTGCCAAACCGCGGTTTCCACGAGAAGCACCATCAAAATTCAATTTAAAATGCGCTTTAGGAGGAGGCTTCCAAATAGCTGCATTTCTTTTGGTTAAAACATCACTATTTTTCAAAATGGATCCATGATAAGGCAAGATAGATAATAGCTTCCAGACCCTAGTCACCCTACTATCCCAGTGTGAGAAAGAAGAAAGATTTTCGAGGTTCTTGAAGATATAAGACAAGACAGCTTCTGAAATAGAGGATTCAATTTTCAGCAAAATCTCCTCAAGAGAAGAGCTAGTCTTTTTGAAGATCCTATTGTTCCTTTCTAACCAAATATTCCAGATTAAGATAGAAGGGGAAACAATGCAAAGACAAGCATAGAAGGATGAAGCAAACAGAAGAGGCCAGGCTCTGAAGTGTGAAATAAGAGCTTTCCCTATAACAAAAGACAGATTCCATTTGTCAAAAAGCCACTGCCAGCATTGAAATGTAAAATCACAATGAAGGAAAAGGTGAGAGGAGGATTCCAAATTTTTTTTGCATAACACACAAGTAAAAACATTAGTGATACCAAGTCTATCCAAGCGCATGCTTGTAAGTACCCTGTCCTGGACTACTAACCAGGCAAAAGCCCCGGCTTTCGGTAGACAAGCCGAATGCCAAAAAAGCTTATGTGGCCAAGAGGATGAGTCTTTGGCCGACACAAGAGAGTTATATCCATCCTTAACCGTATATTTGCCCGAGATGTTCCTAGTCCATACAAGTTCATCTTCAGAGTCAGATAGGATAATCATTCTTTCTTCCAAAACCTTTGCATAATGCAGCTTGAGATCTTTCTCAACATCCAAGAACTCAATGGACTTCCATTTAGCCAACTTCAGATTACCATTATGAGTTACCTTGAAGTAATCTGCCACAAAGACCCCCCAAAGGGAGGAAAGGGTAGATATCAAAGGGGACCAATCCCTTATATTTCGTAAGGGAGTATGACCATTCCACACCTCATCCCAAAATCTAACCTTTTTCCCATTATGAACAATCCAAGAAAGGTGTGGCAAAATAACATTCCGACATTTGCAAATAAAATTCCACATAACCGAACCTAAAGGTAAATTTGAAATTTGAAAAACATACTTCCTAGGTCCATTATTCAAGTATTTTGCAAACATTATTTGTGCCCAAAAAGAATCAGAATTCTCATAGAACTTCTCGACCAATTTAGCTCCCAGAGCCAAATTCTGTTTATCCAAGTTTCTAATTCCTGTACCCCCCCCGATCCTTGGGCAGACAGACTTTATCCCAAGCTACTAAAGGTAGTTTATTCTTCCCATCTTTATTACTATTCCAAAGAAAGGACCTAAGAGTGTCCTGCAGGCTTACTAACACCGATTTAGGGGTTTTTATTACTGACATAAGATAAATAGGGACCGAATTCAACACAGATTTAATCAAGACAAGTTTCCCTGCAAGGCTTAACCATTTATGGCTCCAAGATAAAATCCTCTTTGAGATGACAGAAATGAGCTTATCCCAAAAGGATAGTTTATCTTGTTTAATGAAAAAAGGTATACCGAGATACTGACAAGGAAGAATACTAGGTTCAAAACCCCAAAAGGTCTGCAATCTCTGCTGAACTAACTGTGATGTGTTAAGGAAGAATATTTTTGACTTCTCAATATTGACTTTTTGGCCAGAAAAAGCTGCATACTTTTGAATAATCCCGTTTATAGTATTAGCCTCCCTTAAGGAAGCCTGACCAAAAAGCATAGTGTCATCTGCAAATAAACAATGTGAAATAGGAACAAGAACCCCATGGATCGCAATCCCCTTCCATAATCCTTTTGACTTTGCAGCCTTAATTGCCTAGCTAAAGGATTCAGCTAAAAGTATAAACAGGAAAGGGGGCAGAGGATCCCCCTGCCTCAATCCTCTTGAAGAGGAGAAAAAACCACAAGGAGAACCATCAATTAAAACCGAAAATCTGGCAGTGGAAATAAAAGCCTTTATCCACTTGACCCAAGCCTTGGAGAAACCTAATTTGAGAAGAACACAACCTAACGCCTCCCACTCAACCCTATCATAGGCCTTCATCATATCCAATTTGAGAATCATAGACGGGATCCTCTGAGTATAGATAGAATGCAGCACTTCATGAGCCACAATGGCTCCCTTCGGTGTTTCCCTACCGGGAACAAAACCACCTTGCTTAAAGGAGATGATTTTGGGAAGAAGTTTTGCCAATCGAAGGGAAATTGCCTTAGTAAATATTTTATACAGGGTGTTGCATAAAGCAATAGGACAAAAGTCAGCAAAGGTCTTAGTGACATCTTTTTTCGGGATAATGGCAATCAATGTGGTATTAAGTTCTTTTAAGATTGACCTATTTCCCCTAGCCTCTTCAAGAGCCAAAAAGACATCTTTGCCCACAAAGTCCCAACACTTTTGGAAGAATAAAGTGGTAAACCCATCTGGCCCCGGAGCCTTGTCGGGGTTCATATCAAAAACCGCACATTTAACCTCTTCCAAAGAGAAAGGAGACATCAACATCATATTATCTTCCATGGACACTATGGAGGGAATATTTGAAAAAAAAATCGTTCGAACCACATCCACCCTCCGAGGTCAATAATGATTTAAAAAAATTGACTGCTTTTGATGCAATGTCTTCTGATTCAGTAAGCAACTTCCCATTGAGATCCTCTATGCAAGATATCCTATTTCTACTCCTTCTTAGTTTGGTGGAAGAGTGAAAAAACTTTGTATTTTTGTCCCCATCTGAAAGCCACACTTCCCTAGATTTTTGTCTCCAATAAGATTCTTCCCGAGCTAAGACTTCCTCTAATTCTGATTTTAAAGATTTTAATTCATCAAACACATGTGAAGCCATACCATGAGTAAGTACGTGCGTGTTTAAACATTCAATCATATCTTGAATTCTTTGTTTTTCATGAAAAATATTCTTAAAATATGAAGAATTCCATTGTCTAATATTATTCTTCAAAAAGCTAAGTTTCTTGACAATCTGAAACATTCGAGACCCTGGGCAAAAAGGGGCTGATTCCCACCATACCCTAAGAAGGGGTAAAAAGGTGGAATCCCTAAACCACATAGATTAAAATTTAAAAGAAGACTTAAGACTAGGACTACCCTCCAAGATAGTTAATGAGATCGGAAAATGATCAGAACCTAACAAAGGCAAAATAGAGGAAAAAAACTCAAAATCTGATTGTAACCAAGATTCTGAAAGCAAGAAACAGTCTAGCCTCTCTGCTATTTGAGAAAAATCTCTTCTCATATTTGTCCAAGTAAAAACCCCATTTTGAAATTTACAATCAAAGAGGTCCATGTCAAAAATAAAATTCCCAAAATCAACCATAGTTTTCTTAGTCGGTAAAATGCCTCCTCTCTTTTCACTTGAGTCAATGATTGCATTAAAATCTCCCCCAAATATGACTAAAGACCCCTGCCTTAAGGGAGAAGCAATCCTTTTCAAATCACCCCATAACTTAGATTTAGCCTGAATCGTAGGAGCATAAACATTAAATAACCAAATCTTCACCTTAGAAACCTTGCTAAGAATCAAAAACAACATCCAGTTTGCAGCCGAAGTTACTAGCTGTACATCTATATTGAAATTATTCCAAAGTAATGCTAGGCCTCCAGAAGCTCCAGTAGCTGGATGAGAAACAAAATTCCACCTTCTCCAAGATGAAAAAAGCACATCAGCAGAACCCTGAGATAATTTAGTCTCTTGCAACATAAAGATATCAAACTTAATTAAATCTATCTGGGATTTAATCAAGTGGTTCTTGTTAGGGGCATTTAAGCCCCTAACATTCCAAGAGATAATCTTCATTGTTCTCGAGGGGAGGCCGAGGCTCCCCTCTTCTCAATATCCAGAGCTTTAGTGCTATTACCAAAACAACTCTGTAGGTTTCTTTTAACAGCCCCTGACCTAGTCACCGGAGGATTAGTCAACAGAGGCTTCCCCTTTTTCTTTTTCCCCTTTAAAGGAGTCGAGCTAGATTTTTTAGGTCTTCCTAGGGAAAGAGTCTTTCTCCCCTGACCCATACTAGGAGAGAGGGACAAAGTTTTTTGTACCCCTGCATCAATTTCTAGTTGGGTCTGAGCTTTCTTAGGGGGTCTACCTTGTCTAGGCGAGCCAACGGGTGGAGTTAAGAATAAAGAAGTTTGAACAATTGGCAAAGTCTTACCAGATTTTGGAGAAGCTAAGCCATTTGCCATAATAGACCCCAAATCCTTAGAAGCCAAGATCTCAAAAGGATTAGCTGTTAAATTAACAGGCAGGGAAGAATGAATCCCACCTAAATCAGTATCAACTGCATCAATAACTCTATCCGCAACTTCCCCTGCAGAATGAGGGGTATGCTTAATAAACAAATCATTCACCTGGTCAACCAATTCTGTATCAGGCACAACCACTTCCGACATCATATTACAACCCAAATTTACTTCCTTATCACAAACATTTTGCCCTTGATGGGCAGGAGAAGAAGCAAGATTCTAAATTTCAGAAATTAGAATCGAATCCTGTGGAGTTACAACATATGGAACCTTAGAATTAGGTTGAGTACCTATATCCTTCCTAGTAGGATCCGAGGGCTTAGTTTTTGAAGGCAACACATCAACCTAATTCAGAATTTGGTGCAACCCAAGATTGTTAACAAATTTCCGAGGGTGAAACAAAAACTCAAGATCCCCTATGATGGAACTAGGTGGAATGTTTGACTGAACAGGGAGCAAAGGAAAAGTTCTTACATCAGGGTTATTCTAAGGTTTACTCAAAGTAGTCGCACCCAAGTGATCCACATGCAATGAAGGAGAAGTCTTAGGAATAGACTCAGTCGGAGGACAGTGTTTCTTAAAATCCATGAATAATGGTGCATCTAGGATAAGAGGGGGTTGAAGAAGTTTAGAATCCAACCGTTCAATATTCTGACCCCAGATTCCTTCCTGAGACTTGATATTACATGTACGGGGATGCACAAAATCAGGTTTAACCAAAACACAAATTTTTACCAGAACCTCCCCCTCTGAAAAATCCATTCGAGAAGTTATAATAGAGCCAAACGAATTCCCAATTTGTTGCAGAACAGCAGGATCCATAAACTCAAAGGGAATCTTTGGTAAACCAAACCAGAAAGGAGTTAATTTCTTTTTTGACCAAGCAGGCACAAAAAAGGTTTCCACATCGACACAGACAAGAGGTGATTTCCAAACCAGTGATGTTCAGAACTCAAAACCTCAGCACAAAGCAGAGGTGAATCAAAGACAATAACGAAAGAAGTTGCTGAAATTAACTGAAAATAATGCAAATTTTTCCAACGTTTTTGCAATTTCATATAAAGCTTAGACAATCCCAATTGATCCCCCCAAATTTCCCCCAACACAGCATTTGAATGCAAGCAATGCGCTCTCTTGTCAACTAGGGTTCCTACCAAATCAATGCAATGTATCGGCACCCAGGCAGAAGGAGAAATAATGGGTTCTAGAGGGGTGCTTACCGTTTCCTTCCCAGGAGAAACAACTTTAGGGTTTGAGATTACCGTGTTCTTCAAATTCGTAGAATGTAAAGGACCCGTCAAAGAAACCCTAGTTCCCGAATTCACAACTATTTCCTTCCCTGGAGAAGCAGCTTTAGGGTTTGAGATTACCGTGTTCTTCAAATTCGTAGAATGAAAAGCACCCGTCAGAGAAACCCTAGTTCCTGAATTCACAACCTGGGCAGAAGAACGATTATCACCGTGAGGACGACTCCATTTTGTTTTTGAGATGAACTGCTGACGAGGCCGCAAGCCCTGAGAGTGCAGACGATGGGAAGACGATGAAGGAAATTGGCGTCGAGAGGAAAAGCCATGTCTGTGAAAGAAGCCCTGAAAATAATGCGAAACCGGACGATACAAACCCTTCCGCCTAGCCTTGGTAATGTGCCAAGCTTTGTCCTCCCATCGACCCTTGGTGAAAACCCACTGCGGGGTATGCGGCGGATTTAATATTAAAATGAATATAAATTTCAATATTTTCAAAATAGTTAAATAAAATCACCTTTAAATTTAAATTAAAAATTTAAATGAGGAAAATTTAATATAATTAACTATTAACAGTAAATAATAGTTACATATTTCAATATTTAAATCTGAATATAGAATTAAAATAAAATATATTAAATATAATTTTAAAATATACATATTTAAAATATTACTCTTAAATATTAATTATTGTTAATAGATTTTTCAATTGTATTTTATATATTAACAACAATTAATAGTTAAGAATATATATTAAATATTATTAAAAAAAATCAATAAATAATAATTAAATATTTCAATATTTAAATCTGAATATAAAATAAATTAAAAAATATTAAATATAATAAAAAAATATACATATATATTAAATTAAAAATATTATGTTTCCTTATCCACTCTCTCATCTTGATGATGGATCGCAGACTGTTATCCTAAACATTGATGCAAAACATTTCACACAATCAAAGCCAAAAATAGCATATCTTAACATAATGGATTGTGGAAATCTAATGTCATTAATATACATATATATAGAATATAACTCTTAACTATTAATCATTGTTAGTATATTTTTAAATTATATTTTATATATTAACAATGATTAATATTATATATTTTATATGTATATATGTATATGTATTTATGTACATACATACATACATATATATATATATATATATATATATATATATCAGTTGTATCCATATTATGGGGTCTTGAAAAATAGCCATATCCATATCAATACTATGCCTGTAAACATATCCGTGTCCATGCAACTTTGCAATTCATGTGAGTCTCTTTTTTGTTTGCTTACAAGATCTCTATACCATGGAAATGCCCTTACATATTAAAAAAAAGTACATTTTAATTGTTTTTCTTCATTTTTTTATGTTTTTTTTTAAATTCGATTTTTTTCCCAATTTAAAAAAAAAATCTTATACTTTTGGTTTGTCGATTAATTGCTCAAATGATTAATGCTGCAATGATACTAACAAAACATTATTTATTATTTACGACAGTTTTGTCAACTACATCAACCTCCCCCAAAAAAAGTTGTCTTTCAGACAACGAAAACAAAATGGGTTGGAAAATACAAAATCATTGAGAAGCAGGTGGGTGAGAGGACGTCTCGCTACCCTTCTCTCCCAATTGTGTGTTCAGCTAAGTGGTTTGCTCATCCTTCCCTGTCAACTATGTGTTTAGTTCTTCCAAGTTCCACCTACTGATCTCTCTAGGCCAACTGTTGCTCATGCTTGCCCACGGTCTTCTCTTGAGAATTAACCCAAGAGTGCTCCTAGGCCAACTGGTCTTGGACTTTCTATGCTTGTTCAATGAGAGCTTGTCGAGCATGTTCCACTAGGTGGAGGGCCTACGCTCATTGTGCAATAGCTTGGGAGTGTGTGGTCATCAACTAACAATGGTTGAGGAACAATTCTCTTAAGGCAAGTTCCATTCCATAGAGCACCCAAAGTAACTGACCAATGCGGCCTCCAACGGTGGGTCGTTGAGGGATCTAGGTATCTCTCATAGCCTTTGTTTCCATCATCAACCACCCTCTAGTAGTGAAGCATCTGAAAAACACCCCCTCACACTCACCCAGCATAAAAGCCAAAAGGCGTTCCATTGCCTATGCCACCAGGGGATCGTGGCCAGTATCCAAGTCCCTTGCAATCTCCCCCACTCAACCAAGAAAAGTGGCCATACCTTCCAACTGGCAAAAGCAACACTAAACCATGCCCACTAGATCTTGGGAGTTCGATCAACTCAAGTGCAACACCATCTCTTCATGTCATCGAATGACGACTCCTGAGCCCTTATTAGCACAACTGAAGTTGTGACGTGTTCTAGTTGGACAGGTACCACTAGAACTAATGACTGGCTTGGCACACCCTCACCACTGACACTGCAACCACTACCACCTACTACAGTTGTTGTCTTTGCCCCTTGAATAGTCTGCAAGAGAAGCTCCATATGTGGAACCTCAAGCATAATCCCTAACAAGTGCAACCACAAATCAATCCTACCTTAGGCTAGCCAGTGCTTCCATTGGCACAAAAGTTACAGGTAATGACGAAACTAAGGACTACCGTCGGTAGTATTGACACTGGTGTTGGAAAACTTGACACTTCTACCGCCAAAGGTTTTGACAGACTTGACCCTGCCACTGCCAATGATGCAGACACTAGTGTTTGCAAACTTGACCCTGCCACGACTACTCTAGAAGGGATGGAAACTGGTACTGCTGCCATGACTAACCTTTTTTCCATTGCCACTACCACTCCAACTGATACTACTACAATGTCACTATCTATCTTGATGGCCATTGCCTCCTCATCAACGTTGTAGTTTCCAATCGCACCAAATGCTCCTAGAGACAACCTCTAAAATAACCACGTCTTGTGCAGCTTGCACATCCACATCTTCTACAACTTGCACATCCTCAACTGGTACATCCTTCGCAAAAGATACTTCCTCTGTGCTCTCGTTGAAGGGCACCTCAATGGTCCCCTCCTCTGCACTACTACTGCTCTCATTTTCTGATACTTGTTACTCCAACTCCTACCTCTGCTTCTTCTTGGGAGGATGGACCTGGTTGCTGTCATTCATCAATGTATCCATGTGACTCCAGTAGAAAATGATTGGCTTAGTCGTCTCTGCATGACTAAGAGGATGAAGGTGTCCCTAGTTGTCTACCAGTACCTAAGTGTAGACATGTAGGAATAAGCCAATAGCATGCTGAGACATGTAGAAAGCTTTATGCTGGAGGCTAAGGAATTCTCAAATTCTCTCTACCAAGTATGCTGTCCAGTTGTAAACCTTCCCATTCAATATCCCAATCATGAGATAGATCATCCATACTGCAATATCTGAAGCTCTACTCACTCCTATCAAACATCTTTTTATTACATCCATGATACACCTCCCTTATACCGTTGCCATGACGGTATTCTTGACCCCCCTACTGCTGCTATTATTCCAACTTTCGTCCCATTCTTTTTGTGTCAAGTCACTTCAACACACATTTCATAGGATTGTCTGTCTTTGGCGGTCATTTTTCCTAGATGTTTGGCGACCTTGGCACCATTCAAGGGAATCCCAAACACCTTGGTAAACTCGTTCAACCAAAATGATATAGTAATTTTGCATCCTTGCAAGTTTATGGTAGACTTGTTTGAGTGGCAATCATAGCCCACCACCATAGCCCTTAGCATAGGCTCATTCTCATATTGAACATAGGCATTTGAATTGCCTTATCAACCTTAGTGTACTTGAGTGCATCCTTTATTGGATGATCATTGGTAGTCTCCTACTTCCATGTGTAGCACTCAATACCACTCAGGCTCTCCTATGTGAGTGTCAATTGTAACCCTATCATCACTCTGAACTCAAGGTTGAGTCTTTTTCCCTTTACTACTACTCACGGTTTCCACGCTTCAAATGGATGTTGAATGAAGTTTTTGGCTTTTATTCACTATTGGCCGGTCATTATGATAACTACCACTGCTGCCTTTGGATTGGCTGGGGTTCCCGAAGCTAATTTTCACCATGTGCTTTGCTTATCTTTTTCCGTAAGGTGTCTTTAAGTACAACTCCTTCCTTGTACTAGACAACTTGGGCTTGTCTTCTGTCACGTACGGACTTGCCTTCAATCCCATACGACTTCCTCATTGTAAGGCTTGGGCTTGTCTTCTGTCTCATACAACTTCCTTCATCCTCGTACGGACATTCATACAACTTTGTCTCACACGCAATCTTCCACGTCACCCATACAGATCTTTCTTCTCTACGACCCTTCCAACCCCTTCTCTTTACCACCATACAAAGATTTGCATAATGAGTATTCCCGTACAACATTCCATTCCACCAATTCTTCAACTCCCATGCGTACGGTCTTGGCCACAACCCATATGGATGCTATTGTGTCCATACACTCTTCTCTCACATGTATGGGCTTGGTCCCCCTTCAATCCTTTCCTTTCGTATGGTACTTCTTGTCATATGACTGCAACACTTCCTAACTTGTACGGTCTCCTATTGTACAACCAGATGCTCCCTATCCAGTATGACCTTCCTCTAATCTTTTTGTTGCTCAATTTTGTTCTCGAGGATAACTTTGCTCTTGGCTTGGTTGGAATGGCTAAGTGGCTCGATTGAACTGATTTCTAATGACCACCTTCATTCAAGGTTAGCCTTTTGATCAACCACTTTATTAGGTTTATAAAAAATAATCCATTGTTTTTAATATTCCTTACACTTTTTATTGTCTCTATTTGACCCCCTTTTATTTTTTTCCACTGTTTTAACTTTTCAATAAACTTTATCATTTTTATTTTCTTTTCTAAACTCTTTTGAATTTCCACCATGCTTTTTAATTTAAAAAAAACAAAACTTTTTCCTATTCTATTCATTTCCAATTTTTTCACCTTCAATCCCTTATAAAAAATTGTACCTTTTAATTTTGTCAAGTTCGTGTTTCTTACCTCCCTTGCGACTTTGCTTTTTACCTTCTTTGTCCTTTTTCCTTTTAATTTTTTAATCCTTGTTGCTCTATAGTAATTTTTTCCTCTGAGCATTTTAATTTTGCCAGCTTTGCTTTTCTCTTCTTCTACCTTCTCCTTTTTGGTCCTTATGTCACCTTCCTCATCTACTTTTCGCTTCATCCCCCTAGGTCCATTCTCCAATTGAAAGTTCACCTCTGAGGCATACCACCATCAACAAGTGAACGACGAACTCTTATAACACTCCTACTTGCAACATGTACCCAAATATTCTAAGCCAAAAAATTGTCCAACAAGGGTGTGGGTCCAATACCTTTATAGCACTTGTTGATGTATCAACCTTCGTATTGCTGGTACCACGTTGTAGACAAAAAATATGCCACGACTAAATAAATAATACTTTGTTTTGGCAATGTAATGAATTATAGCAGTGTTCCACGGGGACGCGTCCCCCTGTCAGAAACGTCTCGGGGACAGGGGGATGGGGATGCGACCTCCCCCGTCATCCCGCCACCGCCACCCAAGCATCACCGGGACTCAGAGACGTCTCCGCGTCTCCCAGGGAGACGTGGAGACGTCTTCTGGGAGACGTCTAGAGACGTTTAGGCGTCTCCCGTGTTCCCACGTCAAAGCTAACCAAAAAAAGCAGTTTTTAAAAAACATATGACTTTTGGGGGGTTTAAGGGGTAACCCTAATTGGACGTGGGCCAATAGAAAAATAACACTTGACGCCTTTAGAAAATAATAAAAGTATTTTTGGCCTCGCAGGGCACTGCCCCTCGACCCCACCCTGTATCGCGACAAGGAACGCGCAAGGGGCGCTGCCCCTTGACCACAACTTGGGGGCACTGCTCCCAAACCCCCGTTGAAAAATATAGGGGGAAACCGCACCGATAGAAGTAGGGAAAATTTAACCTCCGAGTCTGATTAGGCTCCATATAACAACACAATTAGCATTGAAGAAATATTGGTATTTAGATTTAGTATTTCAAATTTCCTATAGTCTCATTTGAAATATAATTCTTATGTTGTAATACTGTCATACATCTTTTCAAAACTAGTTTTTCAAGTACTATATGTATATGTATAACTATATCAGCACCACCACCTCGCCGCCGTCCCCCCGCCGTCCCCAAACTTAGGCCCTTGGTCCCCCTATCCCGGAAACGCGTCCCCGCGTCCCCCCATCCCCAACGCCTGTGGAACACTGAATTATAGTCCTCGTAGGGATAGTTGGTAGTTGCTAACAATTGGCACTCTTAACCAACCGCTGAGTGGTATATATATCACATCTTGTATTGGGAACAGGATGGTCATTATGGTACACATGTTTTGGAATAAAGGATAAATCAATCTGCCATATATTGTTGTGAATTTTGGACTATTGTACTCCTGTTATAGTTCCTATTTACTTCCAGTAATAAAGCATATACCCCGTAGGGAGTAAACATTTTGGCACCAATGCTCTTGATGTTCTATTGGACGCACCTACATACTTTCATAGCCGAAGGGAGTGGCCATGCCCACATTCAACCGCCACTGAGGAAGAAATGTAGACAAGACACGGGGTCAAGTGTGGAGGAGGAAGACACTATGGAGGAAGAAGGTACAAAGGAATCCGAGAGTGGAAGTGGTGACGACACCTTTAGACTAGCACCAAATGGTAGTGATACTAAAGACATGGAAGGATCTGAGGGCAAGGGAGTAGGTAAACCCTCAGCCATGGAGGTCACCAAGGCTGTACCAACAGGCACACCACCTACAGCTAAGAAGAGCACAGGCACAACACCTACAGAGAGGATCACGACAAAGTTTAAGTTCGCATTAGTGAAATTGTCCCCTACAACACACTTGGTGGCAACGAGCCAAGTTTGGATCACTACGTCATTCAGAGAGGCAACTCCTATTGCCCTTTTGCTACAACCCACAGGACCCCCAGAAGGTGCCTCCACACAAGTCCTGTAGAGGGGAAGCCTTGTCCCCGAGACCACCATGACTACACCTGCAGACGAAGGGACTACAGCTGAAGATATGGTACATGGAGATGCCCTACCTGAGGGTGATACACCTGCAGTCGAGGGAGTGCCAGGAGATGCTAATGCTAGAGTTGATAATATCTTGAGTAGATTCAATATGGGTACCACAAATATTCCTCCACCGTCACCAAGTCTTATGGTGGGCATCCAATTAGGAGAGTCACAACATGCAAAGGTGCCCCTGCCCACATAGAAGGAAGCCACTTGGCAGGAAGTTAGATCGGTGGTGATAGACATTGACGATAGTACACATCCCGGTGGCGAGGGGGATGCATCTAAGTGAGGGATGGAAATGGTAACTAAGGCCTCTAGAGGAAGAACCACACATGAGGGACACTTTCGGGTTTCTAAACCCGACCCACAGGATGCCCTCGGTAGCATTCAGAGGTACCTCTTGGAGATGGGGGATATTGTTGTGGTCACTCGAGAGGTGGCCGAACTGGCCAAGTAGGTGGATATCGATGTTGTACCAGCTGAAGCCAAGAAACTCTTGACATTTATGATGCGTGGATGTGCGAAGGAGTTTGAGTGACACTTCTGAGCCAAAGGGTCGAGAGAGTGGGAGCATGGCTTCATCCACATGTTGACGAGGGGAGTGGGATGTTGGGTACCCTTCAAAGCATAGAGAGCATGTTTTGTGTTGTGTTTTATGAGTTGCAGAAGGTCACCCAATCGGTTGAGGAAGCCAAAGCAGGAAAATTGGTCACACTTGAGGAGTTGGAGAAACAGAAGCATCTTACCACCAGCGAGAGGGACTGGCGAATGATGTTGGAAGAAGTCGAACAGCAGCAGGTGGCCATGGTGGTGAAGAGAACTCAAATAAACTGAGAAGGGGGATGAATCAGTTTATTAAATACTTTTAATTCCTTTTAGAATAATGTCAAACTATGTTGTTACTAAATAGCCACACACATTGCAAGTAACACAAAGAACTCAAGATTTTTCTCGTGGAAACCCAAATAGGGAGAAAACCATGGTAGATGAATGCTTAAACAATTTCTTTTACAATATTGTGTAGAGGCACCAATCCCTAGTTTTATTTGTGAGCACCAACCTACAGGAAGCACCAACTCCCCAATCTAATTTGTGAGCACCAACCCACTGGAAGCACCAACTCCCTAATTTCGTACGCACCAACTTACAAGAGGCACCAACCCCTTCAAGTGAACCACCAACTCCACAAGATGAAGCACCAACTTCTGAAATGAATTCTGCTATAGTAGTAAATAAAAATACAACAAACTGATACCTGTATCCTTTTAAAGTCTGCTGCAAAACTTCTCATAATCTTCTTTTAATTCTGAGATAAATTTCTTTTATAGATAACCCTTCGATGCATATTTATATCTGCTCCATAACCTTCATTCAAAATACAGATTTTCTTTTTGTATCTCTGTAATATGTCTTTTATATCAGCATTTATTTCTTCCCAGCATCTGTATAGTCTATCTGGGAAATAATTTCAGAATTATTACCCCTTCTTATATATATAGAAACGATGTGTTATCTCTTACATATGATTTGCCATTTTATAGAATGCACCTTGCTGAGAGATACAATCACCATCGGGTCTGTCTTTACTCTATCAAAGAATACAATCCATGATCACCATCGTTGCAACATATTGCATGGTATGGGTTTGGAAGATGTCTGAGGTCATATTTAATACTTAACCTTTCTGTATGTTGTTGAACGTGATATGTCACAAAGTCTTTGCTCTTGGTCATGGTTGATGTTAAGTATGTGAAGATGCTTGTAGAACAAAACACGGAGAGCAGTGAACATGTTTGTAACACTCCAAAAGCAGCAATCTGAAAAAGACTCAGTATTTTTGTCTTATTCCTCACATGTTCTCCATCCACGACTATGACTCTTAAAGAGTTGTTTGAACATAAGCTCGAGATATATATATATATATATATTTCTGTAGCTGTAATATATGTCTTTGACATACATATTTTATGAACAGCATATAAGCTCGACATACTGTCACTGTTAAATACATATATTTTCTGTGTTTACTGAGAGATGTTACTGAGTTTTCTGCATCACTGTAGAATAGATATGACATATCACTGCAGAATATATATTCTTATTCTGAGGTTTTCCACACACTATTTATATTTACTGTGCATCATTGTAACAATAAAATCCATCCCTGTATAAGCAAACGTAGAAATTACTTTGACATCAATGACAAGTTTTCCATCAGGTGGGGAAAGATACACGACTGAGGGAGACAAAGACCTGCCTAGCCACCTTGACTGGACAACTGGAGACCACTTGGAAGGACCTCATAGAGGCAGTTCAGTTGGTGAAGGTAGCCCAGGAGTGCCAAAGGATTGCTGGGTGGGACCTCCAAATTCAGACTAATCAGGTGTAGCACCTCCGTCAGTAGCTCGCAACATCTCAGGGTGCTCCCGGACTGACCTCTTCAGTTACTCCAGGGACATTCTCTCACATTCCCTCTTCTCAGTAATTTTGTAGTTGAGTAGCCCCATTTTGTTTCCGTTGTTTGGAAGACAATTTTTTTGGGGGGGGGTTGATGTACATGGCAAATATGTCGCAACTAAATAAATAATACTTTGTTTAGGCATTGTAATGAATTATAGTTCCCGTAGAGGTGGTTGGTAGTTGCTAGCGGTTAGCACTCTTAAACCAACCGCCGAGTGGTATATTTATCACATCTTGTATCGGGAACAGGATGGCCATTATGGGACACATTACATGTTTTGGAATGAAGGATAAATCATTCTACCATATATTGCTGTGAATTCTAGATTACTGTATTCCTATTACAATTCCTGTTTACTTCTAGTAATAAAGCATATACCCCGTAGGAAGTAAACACACGTCACCTCTTCTCCTTTGACTTGTGGTGGCCTGGCTAGGTTAGGGAGCACTCGCCACAATGAGTTTGATGCAAGTGCTGCATCACCAAAATGCATTTCAGTGACAAAGCAGTCATCTGCTTTGATTATGACCTTGAGACGTGGCCCAACCATCTCTCCATACTATACATCACACCTACCTCCATAGAAGACTTAGAGCACCATTAATGTTTAGTTTTCAAGCAACAACCACTCTAGAAGCAATTTCCTGCTAAGAAACAATTTTCAAATACTATAGGTGCAATTTCACATGTACTTGCAATTTTGGTGGTAAAAATTGGTGGTGCATTCTTTAATGCGGTGGGTGAAACCTCAGCAATCCTTTGTCCTTGCATAGATCTCAATTGTTATTTTGGGTGGGATTTCATAGCTACCGTCACTTCTAATAATATCAAAAGTGGATGTGTTCATTTAGGCACTATTCACATTTTACACAAAAAAAAACCCTTGTCAACATTGCCTATGAGTTCACATAATTGAATCTGACGACGGAATCCCTTTGATTTCATGTGTTAAAGGACGAAACCCCTTTGGCTTGGTAGGACAATCCCACCTCTATGGTCATGAATGAGCTTTCATGGTGGGGATTCCAACAATGACAAGTTTGTACATTTTGCAATCAATCATGGGTTTCAACAACTTCTAGTTCGAGTAATTTTTCAGTTGATATTGTGGGTTTAAGCTTTGTAATTACAATGTTATTTCAGTTGTTATAGCAGCATTTTATAATGTATCTCAGACTACATCAACAATAAAAAAAGGTTCTAGAGTTGTCCTTTCATTTGTTTGGCTTCATAAATAATTTGGGTTCTAAATATTAAAGTATAAATCATGAAGAAAAATTCTAGGGTTGCATTGCATTTGGGCAAAATATAGAAATCTAAAATATATTTGATAAATAAATATGGGTTTATGCCAGATTTGGTTAAATTATTAAAATTCCTAAACAATATTAGGAAAGGGTTTGAATCATAAATGAAAAAATCTGCAAAAAATCGTTTAACTCCTAATTTATCATGAGTCATTTATGGATGCAATTTAATTGGAAAAAAACTCTTGGGCAATTTTTTTTAAAAAAAATCACAAAAAGTTGGGAGAAAAATTCAAACTTTGCAGTAATGAGTTGTTAGGAATTCTTTTAGAGGTTACAATTATTTTTTGGTATATTATATGTGTCTAACTCAAACTTTGATTTATATATGATGGAAATCAGTAATATGTTTTACAAAATGTGTGTTTTTCAAGAATACTTTAAGAATTATATATTTTCAAATTTTTGATAATTTTACCAAGTTTTTGCCGATTTTTTTCCGAGTCTTGAGTTTTCAAAAATTTTGGGCCAAAAGAGTTATTGCCGAGTAAGAGTTTTTCATCTTTGGTTTGAATAATATTTGCATTAATATTTTGTCCAATACAATACATTAAAGACAATATTTGAATCTGATTATGCAAGAAAAGCTAGAGTATTTGGGATGGATGCAAATTCTTTGTCCATAAGAGTGCATGCCCATGTGCTTTATTTCCTTGCCGTGCTGGAGGGTATTTCCTTGTTATCATTAATGTTTTATCTAGTTTACATAATTTGGTCTTTGGATTATTATAAGATGCCTTTCTTCGAAGGAGAAAAATAATGTTAAATGGGGATACACATCTCCCCTCTAAAATTTGCATCTACATCTGCATCACCATCTCCACCTACATTTCTAGAATGGCACGACACCAAGGGATGTCCACTAGCCATCCCCAATCTTCAGCAAAAATATGGACTGCAATTGAGATATGTTTAGAATGCTTGGAAAATCAATGGGACATTTGGTCAGCCCTGAGATGGCTTGGGACATTTGAGACATCTTTCAACCATCTCAAGGACACAAGTGTCCATAATGTGAAAACAAATCTGCTTTCTTTTTAAAAAACAATTTGATTATATGCAGACAACTACCAGTGTCCATCAATCAAATTATTTGTCTTGGCTTTTCATAGACCCATGATAGGGTGCATCATGAGAGGAATGATTGCAGAAGTAGAACGTTCACAAGGATAGGGCCATGCAAGCAGAGCCAAGCAAAGACTAGTCTATCATCTGTTTCTTTCCCCATATAATATTATGATGGAAATATCTTTTAGTGGCCTCCTTGTTTCAAATCACACTCTAACATTTATATTGTCTTATCGCACAAATGGCAGAGATGTTCATAGAAATATTCTTTTTGTTAAACACTTAATAGATTATAAAAATATTATGCAACGTGAAAAAAAATCCGCCCCGGTTTTTTAAAAAATACTTCAATTATACGCAAAAAACTACCATTAATCAAATTGTCTATGTAGGCTTTTTACCAGTGTTCCACGGAGACACATCCCCCCCCCAAAAAAACCACGTCTCCTATAGGGGGACGTTTCCGAGACTTGGGGACTTGGGGGAAACGTCCCCCTACAACACCACCACTTCCGCCACCTTTGGTGGGGACATTGTTGGGTCGCTTGCTATATGTTACATGCCATTGCATATTGATTGCAACCTTTAACTTCATGAAAACTAGTTGGCCTTTCATGGGGCACTCATAGAGATTTTATATTGCAGATTTTGCCTTGAAGATTTCAATTCACCTCTAATTTTTATATCAGCAGCACCACCACCACCACTTCGCTGCCATCCCCCCACCGTCCACTCGCTGTCCCCAAATTTAGGCCCTTGGTCCCCCCATCCCCTAGTCAGGAAACTTAATGGAACACTGCTTTTCACAGACTCATGATAGGGTACATCCTTATAGGAATGATGACAAGGATAGGGCCATGCAAGCAAAGCCAAGCAAAGAATGTAATCTGTCATTTGTTTGTTTCTTTCCCCAAATAATATTATGATGTTAACATCTTTTAGCAGCCTCCTAGCTTCAAATCCTACTCCCCACTATTTCTTTTGCCTTGTTGCACAAATGGCAGAGACGTCAACAGAAACACCCTTTTGTTAAAAACTTAAAACTTAATGGATTATAAAACATTACAACTACCACATGTTTTAATATATTTAGTGCATAATAATATAGAATGAGATTTTATAATCTATTAATAAAGCTCCCAAAAAAATGAATAGTACAACTTTTATATAAATTTGTGGAGAAAAATTAATTATAATAGTTAGATTTGATTTTCATAAATTGAAATCTTTTCATAAAAGTTGAATATATATATATATATGGCCTTTCATCCCCAAGATGTGTCCCCTGCCATCCCTATCCCTGAAATTTTGTGGAACATAGGAGAAAAACAATATACCTTTTTAGTATGCTAAAATATATGTAAATGCCAAAAAACTTAAGGCCCATTGTTAAAAGCGTGAACATGAAAAAGACAGAAGTGTTGATAAAATGTCAAAAAACTACAAAGCCTACCCCATATCTTCAAAATGAAATAAAGTTGCAAAACTACAAATGAAACTAAACATCAATGTAATAAAACTCTGTTTTCACTTTTCACCATAGGAAATTATAATGCTTAGAAGCTACTCACCGCAACTGCAGGAGCTCTACCAAGTCCAGCTGTACAATGCACATAAGTTATTCCACAACCATTTCTAATAGCTGTTTCTAATTTTGCAATCACTGAGGGAAGCTTCATGCGCAAATCAAATGGATCAAAATCTCTGCTATAAATTACATATCATGAATACAAACTTCAGTAAGAGTCAAATAGAAAAGCAAGATCAAGAGTTTAAAAGGCACATAAACAGTTCCCTAGTTTCAGATAAATCTAGAGCTAAAGTATTGTAGACAGAAAGAATCATGGTATTTAAGGCATAAATGGTGAGATAAAACTGTAGTTTGCAGATAACTCTTAATTAAGAGATACAATATTTCCACAGTCCATATTACTGATCAGTAATACTTCTAGTTGTCACTATGTGAGTTTTTTGCATCAATGCTGCAAATTACACTCCATGACCTATCATCAAGATGAAGAGATAAATAAATAAAAATAAAAATCCTATATTGTCTATTGTCAAGCTCCAATGTGTTGTGCATTTTTCTTTCATAAGGATAGCTATTACATGTTATTTGAGAAGAAGGCAAGTGGCCCAAAATGTGCAAACAACTGCATCAATCTGGTTGCAGGCAAAAAGCACATATCTGACAAACATCCTCACTCACACTTACATTAGCAAAGGAGGGTTGGACAAGCCTTGACTCCAGACAAAAAAAATTTGTTCTCGAAGCTATAGTTCATTTTGTAGATTTCCAAACCTTTAACAGTCCAAAGTGTTATAAAAGAAAGGGTTGAGTATAAATGCCTTATTACGGAAAGGGAGGAGAGAAATAGGAAGATTTAAAAAGAAGAAACAAGGGACAGAAAATATGAGTGACAAACAAACTAGAGTCAGGGAGGAAATTGTGCAACTATAGAATTTGAATCATGAAAAAAATACATATTTTATGTGGAAAATTTCATGTCCGTATTTTTATGAGATGTTCAAGTGATAGAAGATAAATGCATAAAAACAACAGATTTGCGTGTGACTTCAACTCATAACAATTCTAATTAACAACAAGCCACTTTCATTTCAATATAATATAAGATATTGTTTCTGATAGAGAAATCATCATGAGTTGCAGATGATATAAGAACAAACAGATTGTTGTTATTTCCCAAATCCAACAAATATACAAAAGCTATTCTCAAGAAATCAAAAAGGTAAATTGCACCTTATTTCAGCACGTATATGCTGAATCCCATCACATTCTTTAGCACGTTCTTGAATAGCAGTGATGTCAACTCCAAAGTAGCTTTTAAGAACATTGTTAAGGGCAGTATTTGTATTCTGGTGGCAAAATGCCCAGCCACAGAATACCACACTCAGAGATCAAAAGTGTGGAAGAATTTCATTGGTTTTCTTTACAAATCCTTTTTCTCTTGTTCTCTTTTGTAATCGGGTGTTCCCAACTTTTCTGGATATGGACAATTTAATTCCTATAAGAATTGAATTTTTACGTGAGTGTTACATTCATAACATTTAGTGCCAGTCTCATAACAGGCAAGTATCAAATGGTTGCAACAAAGTTCAGAAACTAAATGGTAATAAAAAAAAACATTAGAAACTAAATGTTGAAAATTATATTCCTCTATGAATATCTTAATCTCATTCTACTTTATCTGTCCTTGCTATGTAAACAGACACAAGATTTAGCAATTTATTGTATAAATCTGTCAAACATAGCTCATAAATATAAATCTGAATTTCAAGGATACTCAAGATCAGAATCTTTTTGTAGACAAAATATCGTGCCCACCCCTATTTCCTGCAGTTTGTCGACATCTTCAGGGGTCTGGGCCACCATTGTTCAGAGGACATCAGCCATTATTTGAAAGCCAGTAGTATGTATTACGTATACATAGTAAATGCAGTACTCAAACAAAAAATATTAAATAAATTAAAAAATTATATTAATGTCAAGAAAAGACTCAGTTCAGCCTTACCTGAAGGCATGAGCCCACAATCAGGTCAGGAAGAACAAAGTTGTAATTTACTCCCAGTTCATGTCTGTATGTCAATACTGAAAAATCAAATGGATAAGCAACTTAGAAAAGCATCGAATTATGAAATGACTCTCATCTAGCTTAAATGTGATACTAATACATTCAATTGATTTGCTAACGGTATCAATGACATCTGTTAATAAAGTGTTGTTTACAAAAAGCATTTATTCAAAATGTGAAAACATGATCTATGGACATGATATAGACAATCAAAACTTATGAATAGGTACTGAAAAATACCAGCTCCCATTGCATTTGACATATCAGAGCTGTAGACTTCAGACTTGTCATCACTTTCGTCCAGTTTACTTGTTTCAGCATTTACACCAGATGAGGCCTGTTTTTTAGATGACTGTCCATCAAATAACTTCCAAAAAAAATGCATAGTAAAATGCAGTAAATGACTCACATTTCTTACTCACAGATAGTAGAAATTCCAGATTTCAAATCCAAATATGTTTTAGTTTAGCTGTAAATGATACTGAAATAAAATTGGTATGACAAGACTAGATGAAAATGTAAACATATAGAATTTGACACATCGCTAGAATCTTTGACAGAATAATAAAATATATAACAAATGGAGACGTAAAACATGTTTTCTAGGTATAATTCCAGAATGACACACCAAGGCACCTTTCTCTACAAAAATAAAACAAACATGCTTCTTATGTAGGAAACGATATTTAACCCTAATTGCTCTTAGTTTTTTTATGTTTTTATTTATTTTTAATTTAATTAGAAAGTGTAAATGTTAAATTCGTTTCATTTATAGTTTATTGTAGCTTACTATTCATTTATAAATAGATCCAAATTTTCAGGCATAATGTCTACCTGTTAGTGTGTTTTTTATGCACGTGCAACTCAAAATAAAATACCCAGAGATATCCTATTGTCTCTTCATCAAAATTTTCTATGTCCTAAATAGATGGATTGTGTGATCACAAAGACGACTCCAAGGTTCCAGATTCATGCGGATAGTCTCAGTTGGTTCGTTGTGATTTGTTGGTAATCTCAAGGGGGACTTACATAATTGTTCCAGGAGTGAATCAATCAAAGGATTCTGCTAATTGCTGATGCTTGTAACTTTCTTCTAAAATAATTTTGCAATAACTTCTTTTCAATCCTACTTCTATGAAAACTTGGAAAGAAAGGCAAAAGGATGAGGGTTCAAGAAGATAATTCTAACCCTAATCCAATCCTATGAATTCTGGAGACGAAAATTGCAAAAGTGGAATCCAAAACCAATTCTTGCTTTGCCAAATTCAACAACTACACAAGAAAGGTGCTATCTTCTAAGGAATTCAAAAGATTTTCATATCACTGATATTCACCAACATTTTGAACAATGAATATAGTGATAGAAGTTAAGTTTCAGTTGCTGGTTCAGGCTAACTTTGAAAATTATCCAATTATCAAAAGTATGAACACATTATTCCACATTCAACAATTCTATCAAATCCTTCATTCAATTTAATAAATTGAAAATGAAATCTATTCTATTGAGAGCCAAGAAACCATGCTAACTTGCAAAAGTAGACAAGAATTCGCCAACAATTGAACAATGAATTATGTCTTAGCACTTAAGAAGTATCGCTACAACAATTTCTTAGAAATCTCTCCTTTTACAAATGAGGAGGGTTTATATAGGCAGCCCATTACAAAGCAACAGCTCAGATTGATCCAAGATCAATAGCCAAGAATAACAAACAAAACCCTAATTAGGGTTAATTGCAAAAAACTTCCTTTTGGCCAATGAGAAAAGTACAATATTTTGGATAACCAATGAGAGAATAGGAGCCATTTAATATCTTTCACTTGTTGAGTCTGGTTCATTGCACTTGGACGTGTTTGACTTGGAACCCTTGGTTTGGTTGATTGATGACTGGCATGCCACCTCAGCTTGCCTTGCAGATTTGATTCCTCATCATGAAGAAGTGTTGATACCTTAGGCAATATCTCTTGATACTCAACATTGTTCCAATTGCTTGATGCCATGAAGCATATTCCCAAATTGCATCATCTTGGATGATCAAGTTTCTAAGTTTGATTAACTCTTCTGAAACTATCTTCCTTGATTATGAAACTCCTTGCCTTGGACTTGGATTCCCGAGTGGAGTTCTTGACTTCATGTTGCAACGTTCCTCAACCAAGATTACCTCTTTGTATTGACCCTTACTCTTTGATTTCCAAAGGAAATTCAAGATGATTAGAACATTTTTCTTCATTCTCATTGTATCTTCAACTTATTGCTCCTTGGTGTGGAATCTTTTAAATTCACCATCAGTCTAAAGTTTTCTTTATGTTCGAACTAATCACCATCTTCACTTTGA
Source organism: Cryptomeria japonica (assembly GCF_030272615.1). NCBI lineage: Eukaryota > Viridiplantae > Streptophyta > Pinopsida > Cupressales > Cupressaceae > Cryptomeria > Cryptomeria japonica. Next base: position 8,758,256 of record NC_081415.1, on the reverse strand, counting down.
TCTTGTGCTTCTTGAACAATCCTTCATACTGACAAGTTCTTTCTTTTGATTTTGGTTGTTGTAGAGTCTTTCATCCTTGTATGATTTAATCTTCTTGAATGTCTTGATGAAGTGTAAGTCCTTCTTTGTTCCATTCATCTTTGGATTCCACCTTGAAGCGTGAATGTTATCCTTCCATGCATTGTGGAATCATCTTTCCAACAGGTTCCTTTGCTATTGAACTTCATTTGCACCTTTCTGGAAATCCCTTCCTGAGCTGACATCTACCTCCAGAAAATCATGAAAACTTTCCAAGTTAAAAAACAATAAGGGAGTTGGATGTTTGTTCCCATCCTAGAGTGTAAAGTTTGAAGGAATGTTCTAAGGATAATTCTTATTTAACTTATGAAAATTTTGGAAATTGAAGTATTTGCCCCTAAAAAAGCATAAAAAGCAAGATGATTTGAAGTGAAAGTTGTCTTGCAATTGGCTTTGAAAATTCTCCCAGAAGATGTCTTGGAAATTTGCAATTTTGAATTTTTTCAACACAACGCCAAATTTTCTAGAGTTTTGAATTCTACGACACTTAGCCAAATTTTACCTCATCTCCCTTGGGCAGACTTGGTAATCAAGAAATTTTCCTTGATTGGAACGGACTTCACCTTTGAGCAAAGAATTTTTCTTATGTATAGAGGACGGATTTGGTAGTTGAACAAGGATTTTTTCCATATGCTTGAGCGGACTTGGTGTTGGGTCAAGACAAAGAATTTTGACTATCCTCGGGCAAACTTGGCACTTCATTTCAACTTTTCTTTCAATCCACCAACACTTAGCTGAATTTTCTTTCACCTTCCTTGGGCAGATTTTCTTCTTGCTTAAGGAGTTTCCTTGACACTTAACCAAATTTTCAAATTTTCCTCCAAGGTATCAACACTTAACCATTTTTTTAAATTTTCTTTCTCAATACTTAGGCGAATTTCCTTTTGGTTTTCACTTTTTGCTTTTATTCACCTATACTTTTCTTGTCTTAATCCACCTACCCTTAACCAAATTTTTCCTTCTCTTCACCTTGGGCAGACTTTGCACATGATTGGGAAGTTTTCACCAAGGGGGGTGGGACTTTGCTAGCACTTGGACAAGGAATTTCCATCATGTTGGAGCGGACTTCATATAAGATCAAGGAAAATCCTCATTCTTAGAGAAGACTTCATGTGGAATCAAGGAAAATCTTCAATACTTAGCCATTTTCTTGAATTTCTCCTTGGGCGGTGTTGATGTGTTTTTTATGCACAATCAAACACAGAATAAAACACCAAGGCATCTTATCCTCTCCTGAACAAAATCTTCCCAAGTGCTAAACTATGTGATCAATTGGAAGACTCCAAGGTTTCTATTGTCGGGTCACGACTTGTGGATAAGCTCAATTGGTTGATGTGATTGCTGGTAATCCAAGGGGACTTACATTGAATACTTGAATGCTTGAATTGCTGGAACTTAGATTCTAACTACTTGCTTGGAGAATTAAAAAAATCGCAAAAGAGGTGGGTTTAGGAAGACTATGCTACTCATAAGAATGCAAGAGAGAATGAATAATCTTTGGTGAAACTCCAGTAAGCCTTGCTTTGACATGCAAAGCAACAACTCCAAAAAGCTTAGTGTGATCTTCTAAGGAGAGTAGAATGATGTTCAAATCACTATCAACGACGAGAATACCATTAAGGCAATGCATATCAAAGTGTGAATAGCAATTGAAGTTAAGCTCATTAAGAATTCTAGTTGACAACACAAGGCGAACTTACAATCATCAAATCGCTAGTGGTATGGATATATGAATTCCACCATTGATCATGCACAAAGTTCTTTCATTCATCTGATTATCATTATCTAACATGAAGATCCAACAAGAAACCATGCAATTGTAGAAGAAACAACACATTCCATCATAACTTCAATGAAAAGGAATTTTATTTACAACTTTGGCGACAATTTCTGTCTTCTCTTCCTATTCTACTCTAGCTGCTATCTACTACTAAACTATTCTTGAACTACTGATCTATTAACTATTAATCTGCTATTCGCTATTAACCCTTTACAAATGAGGAGAGTGAGCCTTTTATAATGCTCTCTTTACAATGAATGGCCATGATTGATCTCAGATCAACGACCAAGATTACATGATAGAAACCCTAATTAGGGTTTGTTAAAACAACTCCCTTTGGCCAATGAGAAAATTACATTCAGGTTCAATATTGAATGTGAACCAATGAAATGTGAGGGTAGGTACATTAGAGTTTGTGCCTCCATATAATGAGTCAGGTGCATTGTATCTAGACATGCTAATGTGAAACCTCTTGATTGGTGGAGTAGTGACTAGGATGCCACCTCAATTCACACTTGGTAGACTTCACATGTCATCACAAGCAAGTGTCGATGCTTTTAGCAATATCCCTTGATATTCAATGCCTCAAAGCTTGGTGTGATGATGATCAAGTCGACCTTCTACCCTTGCTTGCCTATCTTGCCTTGAGGTGATTGTATGATCTCTCCTTTTTATGAAAGCTTTTGAATATCTTGAAGTCCTTGCACAATCACCTTCTTGGTATCCTTGTGCTTGCTTCGATCTCTGCTTTGCATGACTTGAACTTGAAATTCCTTGGTGTAGCACGAAATCCTTTTTTTTGAGCTTAGATTCCTCTTGTTATCCTTTGAAACTTATTGCATCCTCCTTCTTCAACGTCCCGAATTTGTCTTCCTTGAAGTGTTTTTAGCCAAGACTTTCATCTGACTTTTCTTCCATGTTCATCATGACACAAATTCGTCCTTCTTTGGTGTAACTCTCGAATGTTGCAATCACCTTGAATGCCTTGAATGTGATGGTCTTTATGATGTTGACATCCTTCCCCATGTATCAGACCTGAAAAAGCAAACATTTATGAATCAAGAGTCATATAAGTGTAATAAATAATACAACACTTCCCACTCTTGCTACATCCTTAATCATGCTTCTAATCAAAGGAGATGACTGATAATACTCAGGAAATTCACTGTGTGCTGAAGGTATATGACTGAATTTGTTTTGTATCTGCTCTAATTCACTGATCTATTATGTTTAGATTGCTGCTCTGCCCTCTTAGAAAAGGAATTTGGACATTTTGATGAGCAAAGGAAGGCAGGTCGGGATTATGCATGGGCAAAGGAAGAGATGCCGCTCCTCCAAGAGGGCAATGGAAGGAAGTTCGCTCCTTCAAGGGAGGAAAGGAAGGAAGTTTGCTCCTTCAAGGGAGCAAAGGAAGGAAGTTCGCACGGAAATGATTTAAAATCGCCATCTCTATCTTGTTCCTATCAACTTCTTCACTAATTCGGTCCTTTCACTAATTTATTCCATGTCAACGAGCAAAGGCAAGGTTGTATTCAAGGTGAAGCATAAGAAATGCGTAAGGTTTCTTCCTCCCTTCGCCTAAGCCTACCTATTCTCTTTCAAGGAATACCTTGCATATAGATCAAACTGTAATATCCCCACAATTTTTTCAATTTATTTCCAATTACAATCACAACAAGAACCTGCTAAGGTTAGGATATGAAGATACAATAATGCTGAAATTGTAACCCTTTTACTTTCTGATCACCAAGTGCCCAATATGGGAAGGTGAGAGCATACAGTGTTGAGGGGATCGTTAGCTTCAAATAACTGGAAATAATACAATGCTTGGGCGGCAAGCCAGCCCCTTCCACTTTTCAGCGGGATATGGAGAATATTAAAAATCACTTGGCAGTAAACCAACCAAGGATGATGCAAGAAACTGAAAAACAATCACTCTACCGCTTATGCCGATATGAAATATGTAGTGTGAGTTTTGAACTAGTTGACACAATGACATTTGACATTTCTGTACTTTAAACTTTAAAGTTAATGTTAAACTTTACCACTATTCTTGTTTTCAAAGTTGTATGTCATGATATTTTCTAGAAATTAATAAATTATATTAAAAAAATTGGTGTCCCCAAGTACCCCTGTCTACTATTTTTGAAAATTAGTCATACTGGTACCTGTGCTAGTCTTCGGAGTCTCTAAGTGCTCCCATCTCCTAGTATCCTTGGAGCTGCCCCTCTAAAACCTAAAGGAAGGTTGTAATTTGATTGCAACATATCCAACTGTTAGTAGTTTTGTCACTATTACTTCGCATACACAAAATTAGTGACAAAATTTGTTCACTAACACCTTGCTCTCTCACATGAAAGAAGAGGGTCCCTTTAAATTTTTGCAATTCCTACTTTAAACCAGTAAAATTCATAGTTTCCCAAAGTTTCTGTAGCATTTACATCATGTACAGTGTATCTTTTATTCCATGGAGTAAACTTATAAACATATGAAGGACAAACAACAAAGTAGTTTCCTAACTTGGAAGTCCACAAAAAGGAAATATCGGTTTAGCTTTTCTAAGAGGCTAGCACAATCTGAGTGGTGAATCTAAGGCTCAACAAAAACCAAAGGACTTTCCTAAAGTGAAGTGATACTGGTACCCACCAACCTAAGAGAATCAATGGCAGACACTTGAGCATAGCAACAGAAATCCAAACTTTGACCTTTAACATTAATGGCACAGGTCATAGTGATAAAAGTAAGAAAAAGGCAACCTAAAATATTCACGAAGAAAGATAACAAGTTTAATTCCAATAGCCTGATTGGCAATATGGCCTCAAGCGACTGAGAGAAGGACAAAGCCTGGAGTCCTCAATTTTGAGAGTTCATCATCATGAAGGGATGAAATAAAGTCATTTGTATCTTTAAGGGACAGCTTCCTCTTGGTGGAAAATCAGAAACTTATTACTCAAATGTTCAAATAGAAGAAACAAGACTGAAAATATTTAAATAAATTGCATTGCCTTGTTGTATACTAAAATCATGATAGTGGTCCAAGTTAATCAGACAGATGTGTGGAAACACCTTAACAAAGATGAAATAACATATAGGGAAATCCTCTCTCCTTCTTGTCTTGGTTTTGTCTTATGGTAAATTTTCGACTCTGCTAAAAATTGGTCTTAATAAAAATGGCCCTTGCAATTTGACTAGTCAACCTTCTGTTGATTTTTTATGTTTCTTTATCCTTTAAAATAATTTAAAATGGCATAAAAAGATAATAGTTCCTGAATGCTATGTTTTGTGTGGCCTGCAATGGCCTTCATGGTAACAGGTCTCCAAATTTCATTGTAGAAAACGAATGAACATATTAGAAAAGAAAAAAATTAAAATAAAACTCTTCTACCTCTTGAATTGTGCCAGACAATTATAAAAGAACGTCAACTTTATCAACACAGAAAGCATAGTAAAAGGCATGGTCAAAAAAAAAAATTGGTTTATAAAATCTGCTTGTGATAGCAAGCAGGACTTTTTAATCACCATTATCACACATTGTTGATTAGTGTTTATGCAGTTCTCTTTAGTTATATTTAACAAAGCTCACAAAGGAACGGAAAAAATGTAGCACTTTGATTATATAAAAGACATCTAACAGAAAACGGAGTTTGTTTTAGTTCTACCGTCATACATTGCTGACTTGTTTGTGTATACAGCTATTCGGTTACAAATGAGACATAAAGCAGGTTAACTCCTTTGAAATAGCAATGTTTATTGGTTCATCTTCATATTTACATAATTTACATATTTCACAAGACATTCCCAGATACAGAAGGCTAACGAGTGATTCAAATTAAAAAAAATCAACACTCTCATCGAGACCTATTGCACAGCAATGAGGTGATAAATTCTGAACAGCAGATAAAGACCTGATTGGCTTACACCAAAATTGGGCACCCATCAAATGCTATCAATCTCATTTTATGGTGGTGCACTTTGCACAAACTTGTTTACAGGGTTACACCTAAACTGTGACCTTTAAGATTGAGTGAGTTTCTGAGGACCTAGAGGTTGGTGATGGCTCGAGACAGATCCTGCATATCAAGAATAGCAATTGAAACTTGAGTGTGTATAATCATAAATTTCATTAGGTCGAAACTCATCTTTGGGATATTCATGTACAATTTTCTTCTTGTTCCATGGGGAGCCTTGTCACAGAGCCTTGTTACACCTTGCTATAAAGCATATAAAAATTCTTATGGTATGTGTTGTCCTGTTATGAAGCACATGTAGAAAGAATGTAAGGGCATTGACACGTGCAACTAAATATGTTATCATGATTCATAACAACAAACAAAGCTTCATTTCTTGGCCCCTGTCTTATAGGGCCACAGTCTCCAATCTACAAATACAAATTATAGCTATATAACGGATAAATTTTACACGCAACTAAAGCCTAATACTATGCAAGGGTTAAAATTTACAGTTTCAAATGAAAGCTACTTGAAAACCAAACTTGCAGAGAATAATTAACAGAAAATACCAAATATCTAATGTCTACGATGCTAGAGTTGAATTGATTTCTTTTTGCCATGTATGTTGGTGAGACTCATGGTTTAAATGCTAGCATGTGCTTACTAGGCCAGCCCAGTTCAAAGCTCAGCTGTAGAGAAGTCTTTCAGCAGGGAATAAATACTGGTTGTCTGATGCAAAGAGATCCCAGTATCTGAGGGTATTACACATAATTGCAGGAGGAATACCAACCATGCGAACTGTAAAAAACTCAAGGCCCCCACTTTGCAATTCCAGAAAGAGGGTTCGCCAGCACCCTACTTGGTTGGGCCTTGGTTATATTTTTTTGTCTCAAATCTACATCCCATCATCACTTGACTATAAGTAATCTTTCTATTCTATAGCCTCTAATAATAAAGTTTACCATTTTGAGTAGATGTTCACAACTTCTATTAGACTTAAAACGTCTCAGTAGACATTTAAGCACATGGAAACCCAGCCTCTAGCAATTTTGGGCCCTGTTATAGATTCTGTCAGAATGAAACTGTACCCTGATGCACTTATCAAAGCATAACATTCAGTTTTAAGGCTTTGCACGAGTGATTAAAGATTCACTAGTGCCCTAATGCAATGATATTTATTACATTCATCTTTTAGCCTTAATGAAAGTGATTAAATTTGTTTTTTATTGAGATAATTACATTAAAGCAACGAAAAAACAAAGTGCAACCCGTCAAGCCTGATTTAAACCAACTGGACATGAAATATGACAATGTTTTTGCGAATTACAGAACATAATTGTCTAGAAATACCTGATGAATTTGTGAAGGCTTGCTCATTGTAGGTCCCACCTTTTGAAACAAACAAACAAAGGATCTGCATACCAAAATCTATTTAAGTAAAAATATGCAGCAATCTTCCTCCCCAGAAAAATATCACCGATTTCTTCAAGCCATTATAAATACCTGTGTCTATATATATTATAAAAATATGCAACAATTATCCTCACCGGAAAAATGTCATTGATTTATTCAACCCATTATAAATACCTGTGTCTATATACATACAGTATATATCCATATCTGATTGTGTGTGTATATACATATATAATATAATATCTCAGTTAAAAATAAACGTAAATGGTACATGGTATATAATTAGTACAGTTATACACATGGTAGTACATACACATAGCCACTTGTGTATATATACTTTAATTCGAGAATACACACAAATGACACATATACACTCCCACTTGTGTATATATAATTCCATTTGAGAATACGCTCAAATAATACATACAACTGCCCACTTGTGTATATAAACTTTGATTTTAGGAATACACGCAGATAGTATATACA